>NC_057794.1:577108377-577160852 GCF_018294505.1 Triticum aestivum
GGGGGTGCGGCCGGCCATAGGAGGAGGCGCGCAGGAGGAGTCCTACTCTCACCGGGAGTAGGACTCCCCTCCTTTTTCCTAGTTGGATTAGGACTTGGGGGGAAGGAGAGAGGGGAAAGGAAAGGGGGGAGGGGGGCGCCCCCCCTCCTTGTTCAATTCGGACTTGGGGGGGGGAGGGGCACGCTGCTGCCCCTTGGCCGCCTCTCCTCTTCCTCCACTTGGGCCCATAAGGCCCAATGGCCTCCGAGGGGTTCCGGTAACCCCTCCGGTACTCCGATAAAATCACTATTTCACCCGGAACACTTCCGATATCCGAACATAGGCTTCCAATATATCAATCTTCATGTCTCGACCATTTTGAGACTCCTCGTCATGTCCGTGATCACATCCGGGACTCTGAACAACCTTCGGTACATCAAAACACATAAACTCATAATAAAACTGTCATCGTAACGTTAAGCATGCGGACCCTACGGGTTCGAGAACTATGTAGACATGACCGAGACACGTCTCCGATCAATAACCAATAGCGGAAGCTGGATGCTCATATTGGCTCCTACATATTCTACGAAGATCTTTATCGGTCATACCGCATAACAACATACGTTGTTCCCTTTGTCATCCGGTATGTTACTTGCCCAAGATTCGATCGTCGCTATCTCAATACCTAGTTCAATCTCGTTACCGGCAAGTCTCTTTACTCGTTTCTTAATACATCATCCTGCAACTAACTCATTAGTTGCAATGCTTGCAAGGCTTAAGTGATGTGCATTACCGAGAGGGCCCAGAGATACCTCTCCGACAATCGGAGTGACAAATCCTAATCTCGAAATACGCCAACCCAACAAGTACCTTCGGAGACACCTGTAGAGCACCTTTATAATCACCCAGTTATGTTGTGACGTTTGGTAGCTCACAAAGTGTTCCTCCGGTAAACGGGAGTTGCATAATCTCATAGTCATAGGAACATGTATAAGTCATGAAGAAAGCAATAGCAACATACTAAACGATCGTGTGCTAAGCTAACAGAATGGGTCATGTCAATCACATCATTCTCCTAATGATGTGATCCCGTTAATCAAATGACAACTCATGTCTATGGTTTAGGAAACTTAACCATCTTTGATCAACGAGCTAGTCAAGTAGAGGCATACTAGTGACACTCTGTTTGTCTATGTATTCACACATGTATTATGTTTCCGGTTAATACAATTCTAGCATGAATAATAAACAATTATCATGATATAAGGAAATAAATAATAACTTTATTATTGCCTCTAGGGCATATTTCCTTCACTATGATGGTGAACCTATGCTTTGGAAGAAGGACGACAAGACTACGCCATCAACAAAATCACCACCGTCTCCACCAACAAAGAAGAATTGAGTATCTGGTATGGGCACTCCACTTGGCAACTGCCAAGCTTGGGGGAGTGCCCCGGTATCGTATCACCATCACTTTTATCTTTACCGTTTTTGTAAGTGCATCTAGTGCCCCTTAGTGATTTTGGTGTATTGAAGACTTATAGGTTAAGGGACTAATGCGTTTGTGAGTGTACACAGGTCTATAAGTCTATGGGGAGTTTGATATTTACAGAGAAAGTCGACCCCTAAAAATGAAGTTCTTCGACTGAAGACTTTGTATCTCTAAAGACTTTCTGAAGACTTTGAAACTGAAGAAATTGGTGTGACCGTGAAGACGGTATTCATTCGAGGAACATGAAGCGTGAAGACTTTTGTTTTCGTAGTTTCATTTTCTCTTTCTTGAGTCATAGGAAACACCGTACTGTTAAAGGGGGTCGAGGAAATACTAAGGAAAAATTTCCATGTGATGCTCAACTCAAAATCCTACACCTACCAATCCCTTCGAGTGAAGCCATTGGAAATCTCATACAGTTCAGTCAATTTCTTCAGTGACAGAGACGAAGTTCTTCTGGTCTCTGAGGAATTTGTCCTGACCGAGGAGTTAGGAATTCGCACATTGCGGATTTCCTACACAGTGAGGAACATGATAGCCCTAAGGATTTTGCTACTCAAAATTCCGACCGTTGTTGTGCTATGCGCCAGCTGTCCCAAAATATCTATCCACCTAACGGCCATATCATTGAAGGGCATTTATGTCTTATCATGTCGGGCTGCTCCCTAGGCTATAAATAGCCGCCCCCACAACCACTAGCTGGTTGGCTGCTCCGAGAGAAACTGACACTTGTCATTTGAGAGCAACCCATCCTTTGAGGACTTTGAGCGAAAATCATCAAGTGAGAAAAAACCCAAAACCCAAACACCTACAAACCCCAAGTGATTGAGCATCACTGAAGAGATTGATCCTGCGTGGATCCGATGCTTGTTACCTTTGAAGACTGTGCTTCTTTCAGACGGTTAGGCGTCATGGTCTAGAGCATCCAAGAGGAATTTTGGATCGCCGAGTGACCAAGTTTGTGAAGGTTCGGAAGTCACCTGAAGACTTACCACGAGTGATTGGACGAGGTCTATGTGACCTTAGCTCAAGGAGAATATGGTGAGGACTGGGTGTCCCGAGCTGCGTGTTCAGGACTGGGTGTCCGGGACTGTGTGTCCTCGAGTTTAAATACTCAGCCGCTCCAACCAGACGTACAACTGAGACAACAGTTGGAACTGGTCTACCAAATCATTGTCTTCACCAAGCTTACTGGTTCTATTTCCTCAACTCTTTCATTTCCTCATAACTGTGTTGTGTGTTTGTTCATAACTATGTTTGAAGACTTTGACTGAAGACTTTCTCAATTTCCTCAGTTCAATTTCTTCAGTCTGTTTGTCTTCATCCTGTGTTATCCTGTGATTACGTTTTCAGTACTCTGTGCCTGTCTTCATTTCATCATGATGACCATGCTTGTATTCTGTCATGTTTACTCTTGATTACTTATTCCGCTGCTAGTAGTTCTTCGCTAAGGAATTTCCTCATCGGCAAATTCCTTAGTGAAGAATTTCATTAAAATCACCTATTCACCCCCCCTCTAGTCGATATAACACACTTTCAATTGGTATCAGAGCAAGGTACTCCCTTGTTCTGTGTGATTTTGGTTTAACCGCCTGGAGTTTTAGTTATGTCGACTGCAGGTATGATCAAGGTCTTTGCTGGGTGTCGTACCTTCGATGGGACGGACTACCCCTACTGGAAGAATAAGATGCGAATGCATCTTGAGGCAATTGATAACGATCTCTGGTATGTTGTGGAAAATGGTGTTCCCTCAGTCACACCTTCTTTGAATGCTGCTGATGTGAAGAGATTCAAGCAACTTGACTCTCAAGCGAAGAATATCATATGTGGCCATCTGAGCAAAGGATAGTATGGCCGAGTGAGTGCTTTGGAGACAGCGGAGCTTATCTGGGACAGGTTGTCCAAAGTGAATGAAGGAGTCTCAACTCAGCGTGACTCTCGAGTTGATGTTCTTCGCAATCTCTTCAACCACTTCAAAAGACTCGACAATGAAAATGTTCAACAAACCTTCGATCGCCTCACTGACATCTCAAATGAGCTTCAAGCACTTGGTGCCACTGACATCACCGACCATGAGGTGGTGAAGAAATTGCTGAGATCGCTTGATTCCTCATTTGACACTCTGGCATTGATGATACAAGAACGTGCTGATTACAAGTCACTTGATCCCGCTGATATTCTCGAGAGGCTAAATACTCATGAGTTCCAACTTGCTAAAAAGAGAGATCTCTATGGTTCAAGCTATGGCAGATCACGTGCACTGAAGGCCAAGGCAGTATCTGAGTCCAAAGATGAAGACTCTGGTAGCAGCCTTGGTGATCCTGAAGAACTGAGCCATGATCTGGCTCTGCTCGTGAAGAAGTTCCAAAAGTTCTCAAGGCGTGGCCGCCTTGGAAGACCCTCAAGGAGCAATGATTCCTCACCCAGTGACTACAAGAAGAGGCTCTGTCACAAGTGCAAGAAACCTGGACATTTCATTCAAGATTGTCCTCAGTGGGAAAAGGAATCAAAGAAGAAGAAATACAAGGATTACAGTTCTAATGATGCGAAGAAAAAGAAGAAATCCACAAAATCCTCATCATCAAAATCCTCAAAGCCTTCATATCACAAGAAGAGCAGCTTCAAGAAGGCAAGGGCATTCATTGGCAAGGAAATGGACTCTGAGGCTGAATCTGAAGAAAATGAGGAAGAGGAGTCATCTGAGGAGTCCGAATCCGGAGTGGCGAGCCTTGCTCTTGCTACTGCATTCGTCAGCAAGTCTATCTTCAACACTGAAGAAAATGACCTCACCAACAAGGCTGATGAAGGGAATGATGACTATGCTCCCACCTATTGCTTCATGGAAAAGGGTGCCTAGGTACTCAAATATACCTCATCTGAATCAAGTGAGAATGAATCTGATGAAAACCTTAAGCCCAGCTATTCTAAACTTGCTAAGATTGCTATAAAACAACAAAGGGCTTTAGAAAAGGTTCAAAACATGCTAGACAAAAGTGATGATATGTTGGGTGAAGAAATGGATCGCACTGAAACTTTGACTGAAAATCTTCAGGGACTTCAGTCCAAGCTTGAAAAACTTCAAAGTCATCATAACACTCTCTTATCGGATTATGAGAAGCTTTCTTATGAATTTCTTCAAAGAAAGCAAGATCTTGAGACGCTAAGAGTGAGTTATGAAGATCTTCAGAAGGAGCGCGATTCATTACTTTCTCAACAAATCAACGCATCTCAGGAAGAATTTGTTCCTCCATGCTTGAAGTGCATTGAACGTGAATCTGCTAATTCTTCACCTGAATGTTCAAATGCTGCTAATGTTTCAAATTCTTCACATGCCTCTGCTATCACTAATTCCTCATCTGAGGACATTGCTAGTATCACTGATGATGCAGGGTTGAAGGAATTGTACATGATAGGCATGTACAAAAGCCTCAAAGGGCATCAGACTCTTTGTGATGTGCTTAAAAAGCAGATCCTCAACAGGAACCCTAGGAAAGGGGGTATTGCCTTTGAGAGGAAACTCAATGCTGATGGTACATATTGGAAGCCTGAGCAGTACCCCAAAACTACATGGGTTGCTGCAAAGGGACCTCCAGTTGATCCATCTAACCTATCTGGATATGCATGTGAATCTCCTCATTCTGATGATGAGTCATTTGACTCCAATCACAAACTATTCAAAAATCAGAATGGTGAAGTATTTGCTAGATATGTTGGCACTAACTGCAGGAACGGTCCCCCTATGAAGAAAATCTGGGTTCCCAAAAGATGCCTTGAAAATCTTCAGGTGAATGTCATCATGACACCACCTGTGAAGAATAGGAACCCCAGATCAAATTCTTCATATGATCAAAGTCCTCATATGAACATCATTGTGCTAACCCGTCTGTTTCGCAGGGAAGATCTAAGGATTATGGATATGTGCATTATTCTTCAAATCATTATGTCCATAAGTCCTCGAAGAATTTCTCTGCATACTCTTATGCTTACTCTAACCCCTCTTATGTGAAACTAAATGGACTGGCTTCTATGCCATCCTTCTCGTATGGAGCTCGCAGAGTGATGAACTCTTTGCCACCCCTTCAGATGTGAGTGGTGAAGAAAAAGAACTAATCTCTTTTGCAGGGTCAGGTCTCCAGACGTACGTAATCGTCTGAAGAATTTGCTGGAGACCTGAGTATGCCTGATAGGACGCAGGCTAATCATGAAGAAATGAACTTTCATTTCTCACGTCCTCATATTGCTTTATCCATTCTTTTGATTGATGAAATTGATCTGATGAATTGATGTCATATTCTTCACTGATGAAGTATATGAGTTTGTAAGCTGCACTAATTCATTTGCAGGATGATCAACCCAAAGCCACTGAGTGGGTCCTCGATAGTGGATGTACAAACCACATGACTGGTGAAAAGAATCTATTGATGGATGCTCCATTATCTCCGTCGCATCTGAAGCATATCATCTTTGCTGACAAAGGCAAAAGTCAGGTATTGGGTCTAGGTAAGGTTGCGATCACAAAGGATCGACACATGGACAAATTCATGCTTGTTGAGTCCTTAGGATACAACCTTATGTCTGTCTCAATGCTTTGTGATCTTGATATGGTTGTTGTCTTTGGCAAGTACCGTTGTGTTGTGGTTATGGAAGCTGACAATTCCAAAGTCTTCGAAGGCTTTAGGATAGGAGACCTGTATATTGTTGATTTTTCTACAGGACCACAACCAGCCGTGTGCTTACTTGCAAAAGCTTCAGAAGGCTGGCTCTGGCATCGACGACTTGGTCATGCAGGCATGAGGAATTTGCACACGCTTGCGAAGAAGAAGCATGTCATTGGCATCGAGAATGTCAAATTCCTCAAGTATCACCTATGCGGAGCCTGTGAAGCTGGGAAGATGACGAAGGCCAAGCATCCAGCGAAGACTATCATGACCACCACTCGCCCATTTGAATTGCTTCACATGGATCTCTTTGGTCCTAATCATTATTCTGCTATTTCAAATGAAGCCTCTCAATATGGCTTTGTTATTGTTGATGATTATTCTCGCTACACATGGGTACACCTTGTTACTTACAAACATGAAGTGCAGGAAGTCTTCAAACGATTTTCCTCGAGGGCTTCAACCAACTTTGGTGTGAAGATTAAGCACATCAGAAGTGACAATGGCACTGAGTTCAAGAATTCTGGTCTCAATGACTATCTTGATGAACTTGGTATTACTCATGAGTTATCTGCTCCTTATACTCCTGAGCAGAACGACGCTGTGGAGCGTAAGAACAGGACTCTTGCTGAGATGGCTCGCACTATGCTTGATGAATACAAAACGCCTCGTCGGTTCTGGACTGAGGCAATTGATACTACGTGCCACATCATCAACAGAGTATATCTTCACAAATTCTTCAAGAAAACTGCCTATGAACTCCTCACTGATAAGAAACCCAATGTAAGTTATTTCAAAGTCTTCGGTGCTAAATGTTGGATTAGAGATCCTCATCACAACTCAAAATTTGCACAGAAAGCACATGAAGGTTTTATGCTTGGTTACGGAAAGGACTCGCACACCTACAGAGTCTTCAACAACGTTCTTCACAAGGTTGTTGAAACTGTAGATGTGCAGTTCGATGAAACTAATGGCTCGCAAAGAGAGCACCTACCTACTGTGATAGATGAACCAACACCTGAGGAAACTATCAAGTTCAAGGCTACTGAGGATGTCATTCCCACTGAAGAATCTGCTGAAGAATTCATTTCAGAACATGAAGAACGTCGAGCTTATGCACCTGAAGAAAATGGTGCTGAAGAAAACGCTGATCAAATTCTTCAACGACAACCAGCTCATCCCCGCATTGCAAAAGAAGTGCAAGTTGAAAACATCATCAATGACATCAAAGCGCCAGGTCCTCTCACACGCTCAAAAGCTTCACATTTGTCTAACTTTTGTGGGCACTATGCTTTTGCCTCTATTACAGAGCCCACTAAGGTAGATGAAGCATTTCTGGAGCCTGAGTGGATTCAGGCCATGCAAGAAGAATTACATCAGTTCAAGCTCAACAATGTCTAGGAACTGGTCAAACGTCCAGATCCTCGCAAGCACAATATCATCGGCACAAAGTGGATCTACCGCAACAAGCAAGATGAAAATGGCCTTGTGGTGAGTGAGGGAGTCCTGGATTAGGGGGTGTTCGGGTAGCCGGACTATACCTTCAGCCGGACTCCAGGACTATGAAGATACAAGATTGAAGACTTCGTCCCGTGTCCGGATGGGACTTGCCTTGGCGTGGAAGGCAAGCTTGGCGATGCGGATATTCAAGATCTCCTACCATTGTAACCGACTTTGTGTAACCCTAACCCTCTCCGGTGTCTATATAAACCGGAGGGTTTTAGTCCGTAGGACAACTTTATCATACAACAATCATACCATAGGCTAGCTTTTAGGGTTTAGCCTCCTTGATCTCGTGGTAGATCTACTCTTGTACTACCCATATCATCAATATTAATCAAGAAGGACGTAGGGTTTTACCTCCATCAAGAGGGCCCGAACCTGGGTAAAACATCATGTTCCTTGCCTCCTGTTACCATCCGGCCTAGACGCACAGTTCGGGACCCCCTACCCGAGATCCGCCGGTTTTGACACCGACATTGGTGCTTTCATTGAGAGTTCCTCTGTGTCATCACTTTTAGGCCTGATGGCTCCTTCGATCATCAACAATGACGCAGTCCAGGGTGAGACTTTTCTCCCCAGACAGATCTTCATCTTCGGCGGCTTCGCACTGCGGGCCAAGTCGCTTGGCCACCTTGAGCAGATCGAAAGCTACACCCTGGCCATCAGGTCAGGTTTGGAAGCCTAAACTACACGACTGATATTCGCGGGGACTTGATCTTCGACGGATTCGAGCCACAACCAAGCGCGCCGCACTGTCTCGATGGGCATGATATAGCTCTGCCGCTGAACAGCGCCTTGGAGGCCGCACACGCATCGGTCCCGACCATTGATTCAGAGCCTACTGCACCGATCGAGGATCAGCGGTTGGACGCTGCCTCAGGGGCTGCGATCTCAGAGGCGATCGAGCCGAACTCCAGCCCCGCACTCCACATGGCCCGTGACTCTGAGGAGCCGGATTCCTTTCCGAACTCTGAGCCCCCGTGCCCCTGCCGATCGAATCCGATTGGGCGCCGATAATGGAGTTCACCGCCGCAGACATCTTTCAGCACTCGCCCTTCGGCGACATCCTGAATTCGCTAAAGTATCTCTCTTTATCAGGAGAGCCCTGGCCGGACTACGGTCAGCAAGGATGGGATTCGGATGATGAAGAAATTCAAAACCCACCCACCACCCACTTCGTAGCCACTGTCGATGACTTAACCGACATGCTCGACTTCGATTCTGAAGACATCGATGGTATGGACGACGATGGAGGAGACAACCAAGAACCAACGCCTATAGGGCATTGGACAGCCACCTCATCTCATGATGTATACATGGTGGATACCCTGAAAGGAAGCAACAACGAGGAAAACGGGGATGGAAAGAGGGATCGATCTCTCAAAAAACAATCAAAGCGTCGGTGTAAACGCCGACCCAAGCCCTGCCTCGATAAAGACCCAGCCATAGAGCAGGACGAGCCGGTAGACGACGAGCATGCCTTAAAGAAACCGTCCCAATAGGACAACCCGGATAGAGAAACCGAACATCCCTCCCCCGGCGAAAATGGCATTCCGGACGACCCTACGCCGGACAAGCCCACGAAGCAGAAGAACCTCCACAAACGGCTCGTTGCAACCGCACGCAGCCTGAAAAAGCAGAAGTGAAAGCTAAAAACTGCGGAAGATGCACTCAGGATTAGATGGAGTAAAGTAATCAATACCGCAGACAAATACGACGACAGCCGCTGCACTAAAAGCTATCCGAAGAGAAAGCTACTGCCTGAATTCGATGAGGAGGCCTTAGGGCCCTCGCATTCCAAAAGTGAGAGAGCCACACTGTCGGATAGACGACCCCATGGCTAGCATAAAGCGGCAAGCAGCGCCGCACTTAAGCCGGCATGCGACCCACTTAAGGATTCGCATCATGGCCCAGCCAGGTCCATTTACGGGCCAAGAAAGCAAGCTCCCGTAAGCAATGCAGTAAAGCCATTATCAGAATCCGGCACACCCAAATACAGGGGTGCCGCACACCCCCTATGTTTCACCGATGAGGTCCTGGATTATGAATTTCCAGCGGGATTCAAACCCGTAAACATAGAGGCATATGATGGAACAACAGACCCTGGAGTCTGGATCGAGGATTATATCCTCCACATACATATGGCTAGAGGAGATGACCTCCACGCCATAAAATACTTACCCCTCAAGCTTAAAGGGCCAGCCCGGCATTGGCTCAAAAGCCTTCCTGAAAACACAATCGGAAGTTGGGAAGAGCTCGAGGACGCTTTCCGAGCAAATTTTCAAGGGACCTATGTCCGCCCTCCGGATGCAGACAATCTTAGTCACATAACTCAACAACCCGGAGAGTCAGCTCGGCAATTCTGGAATAGATTTCTTACTAAAAAGAATCAGATAGTTGACTGTCCGGACGCTGAAGCCTTAGCGGCTTTCAGGCATAATGTCCGAGACGAATGGCCCGCCAGACACCTCAGCCAAGAAAAGCCAAGAACAATGGCCGCACTAACAAGCCTCATGACCCGCTTTTGCGCAGGAGAGGACAGCTGATTGGCAAGATGCAGCACCAATGACCCAAGTACATCCGAAACTAGGGATGGAAATGGAAAACCGCGACGCAATAAGGACCATCGCCGGACTAAGGAAAAAAGTCCAAAGAGCACGGTAGTCAACGCCGGATTCAAAAGCTCACGACAGAATCAGAAAAAGCCGCCCCTCCAAGATAACAGGGACGACCTATCCAACCTAAACAAAATCTTGGATAGGATATGTCAAATACACAACACTCCTGGAAAGCCTGCTAACCATACCCACAGAGATTGTTGGGTTTTCAAACAATCCGGCAGACTCAACGCCGAACACAAGGGGCTCGACACACCAAGCGAAGACGAGGACGAACCCCAAAAGCAGAGTACCAGGAAACAAAAGAATTTCCCACAAGAAGTAAAAACAGTAAACTTACTCCACATAACAAAACATGCGTCGCCCATAAAGGTACGTGCCCCACGGCCTATCCCAAAGGAATCCCGCCACTGGTTGTCAAAACCAATCATCTTCGATCATCTGGATTATTCTAGAAGTGTCAGGAACCCAGGCTGGACTGCCCTGGTACTCGATCCAATAATTGGCGGACTCCAGTTTTCAAATGTCCTTATGGACGGTGGCAGCGGACTCAACCTGATATATCAGGACTCAATCCGCCACATGGGGATCGACCCAAAAAGAATTCGCCACAGCAAAACCTCCTTTCAAGGAGTAACGCCAGGTTCGGACACCCATTGCATGGGTTTTCTCTGGCTCGAGGTTATTTTCGGCTCTGCCGATAACTTCCGTCGCGAAAAGTTGACTTTCCACATCGTCCAATTCTCAAGTCGCTATCAAGCACTACTGGGACGCGAAGCTTTCGCCCGCTTTAACGCAATACCGCATTATGCATCTCTTATGCTTAAGATTCCCGGTCCACGCGGCATCATCTCCTTAAAGGGGAAGCAGTAAGAACACCTCCCCCAAGCGGAGGATTGTGCGGCCGCTTTAACAGCCCCACAATACACTGGCTTCACCAGCCAGAACATCGGAACAGGTCATTAAGACCACGGACACGGATAGACGAGTCCGGCACAAAAGTATCGTTGATAAAGGCTTAGTGGCCATATCCCCCTGCACTAGGGGCTTCACACGTATAAAATAAGAGACAATAAAGCTCAATTTTTCATATTTTACTTTACACTTTGTTTATTTCATATAACTTTTGTTCGGCACGCCCCTTTTTCAACTTAGTTGCTCTCTTTTTACAGATGAACGTCGTGCTGCGCCCTTCCAGGATACGGCACAACGGAGACACAGGCGCAGACGTGCAGTAGGGACCCGTTCCAAGGATTCTTTTCAGATTAAGACCCTGCGTAAACCTTTTTTACTGTCTCTTGTTGATACACATCCCCTGGTTCTATGACCAAGGAGGAGGCTGGCGTCTTGGCACGTGGCCACGTTAGAATTCTTGCGCGTACCTGGACACTAGGGGCTTATACCTCAGAGCGTTACCTCGCCCGCTCTCATAAAGACCGAATACCTTAGGGAGTGTTCGGCGTCGCGAGTTTGGCCTTATATGCATCGGCTCCGAGTCATGATTTTTGTCAAATGTTGGGTTGCCCGGCTCCTGTGTTCGGCCGCCTTATGTTCCGCTCTATCGGCTAAGGCGGCACCAGGAGAACTACTGCGATTGTGTCCTGGTTCGGCCAGGCGAGCACCTCAGTAGAGAAAGCCGAAAACCGACTATCATGATATGGCGTGAGACTGGTCAACCACTCGATGACTCTCCGGAATCTGTAGGATTCCTCCGCATTAACGAAGGGCCGTTTCCCGGCCAGGCACATACGCGCCCCGAATTCGGGCGAGCGCAGTCGCCACCAGGGGCTACCTAAATAGTCCCCTTGTCAAGCTCCTATGGCTAAGTGAAAGTGTTAAAGCATTATAGTCCGGTTGCCTAGCTCGTTGCGCTATCACCTCCTTTGTAGGACCAAGACATTGGATTAAGTGTGAAAATGCGCCTTCTGCGAGCACCCCCGCACTATGTGCGTGGGGGCTGAAGCCAACGACTGCAATCTTTCAGATTTTGTATATATATATCTTAAAAATGGCCGCACAGGAGGTGTTCCAAATACTTGAAGGCACAAGTATAAAAGGCTACTACAATTCATCAAAATATTGCTTTATAATTACATATGCTATCAGAACATAGCATCCTTCAAGCACTGCGTCTCTATTACACGAGCGCCTTCAAGGACTTCATGAAAATAGTGCTCGAAGGGTACTCGGGTTTTGTCCGAATCTTAGGATGCAACAACGGTGGTCTCCATCTCTGCCCAGTATGTCTTGACAAGGGCAAGAGCCATCCGTGCGCCCTCTATGCATGCTGACCTCTTCATCGCATTGATACATGGCACCGCATCAAGGAATTGCTGCACCAAGCTAAAATAACTCTTCGGCTCCGATCTCCCCGGCCACAGATGACCCAGGACGTACTTCATGGCAAGTCCGGACAATCTATTCAGTTCGGCCCATTGAGCCAGACGATCGTCCACTGCCAGTGGACGCTCTGGATTCTGGAACTGCGACCAGAAAAGCCTTTCCACTCCGTGATCTTCTTGATCTCGAAAGTATTCGGTCGCATCAGCAGCACTCGCTGCCAAATCCAGATAGGTGTCCTCCGCACTCCACATCCGGTCCAAGGGAGCAAACTTCGGATCGCAAAACTTCCTCCGCAGCATAAAGGGCTTTCCAGCCGCAATCTGTCTGGCCTGACGCAACTCCTCCTTCGTAGCTCTCATCGCAGAGCGAGTGTCCTTGGCATCAGCAACGGCCTTCTCTAAGTCCGTCTGTCTCGCCCGGTCTTCTTTCTCAAGAAACTTGCAACGATCAGCAGCACTTTTTAACTTCACGGCCATCTCCTTCTTGCTTCGGCAGTGAGCAGCCTGTTCGGCTCTCAGCTCTTCAAGGGCCTTCTCGGCAGCCGCATCACTTTTCCTGGCTTGTTCCTTAGCTCGGGCAAGTTCCGCCCGAAGACTCTCCACGGCAGCCGCACCATCTGCGTCAAGCACACACATTGTACGATACTGGCATAAAGCTCCTCTTACCAGATGCTGCTCGAGGAATTGCATACCTTGAGCCTCATTAAGCCGCTCATTGACGAGCGCGATGTCGACATTTGCCACGTCAAGTTGCCGCTTTAGTTCGGCAAAATCATCAGTTCGGCTCGATTCCGGACACTTCGCCACCTATATACAAAGGCGACATTTTAGACCTGGGATTATGATCCTCTGCGCGCCGTCAATTTTGACAACACACAGAGTCTCAGGGGCTACTATCTACACAGGGCGCATCTTGTTTATGCGCAACTGACAAAGAAGTACATTATCAAACGTACCTCAAAACCCATCAGCAAACTTCTGACGGCCTCATGCAATCCGCTTTCCGCGGACAAAATCCTTCCAATCACCATACCCATCAATGCACGGTGCTCCTCTAAGATAGAAGCTCGCCCCAGCAGAATCATCAGCTCCTCCGACCGCGCATCGGACGGTGCCGGACTCGTCCTATGACCTCCATCGAAGGCCGGACGCGGAGAACCTTGGGGGAACATATGGCTACCTTCCACCCCTGCCGGATTCGGAGAAACCCTCCATGACGACACCTCAGGGTCGCCCGCCTCGCCAGGCGGTATGGCAGGGGGAGGCGTTCCACTCTCCATCATCTCCGAAAGAAGATCCCCCGAAGACGAGCTCTGCTGAGAAGGGCTGAGGTCCGAGCTACAAAGTAAAATTTCGGTTAATCTTCTCAGATAAAAAGCAAGGATTTCTCTTATCCCTCTAAAGGAAAATCTTTCTCTACTTACGGCTCGCTGGAGGGCTGATCCCTTTGAGGGCGTAGTTCGACCGAGGATCTCCCCGGCGTCAGACCCTCTGACGAGGACTTTTCCCCTGCTTTGAGGCCATGGTCTCCGGGTCGTCAGAGGCGGCCCTCTTCTTCCCCTTAGGAGAGGAATTGTCAGTTCTTCCCTTCGGAGCAGCCTCCTTCAAGGAGGCCATAGTTTCCTTGTCCTCCCCCTCACTTCCCTTCAAAGGCACGATCTTCAACATCCTGACTAGCACGGGATCCGGCCTAGTCTCAGGAAGGGGAGCCGGACACCTGATCAGTTTTGCCTTCGCTATCCACTCCATTTTAAAAGGACAGCTCTTTTAGGGGCGAATTTATGACAATTTTACGGATAGCGAGTCCGGAAACAAGGTTACTTACTTGAGTATCCGGGCGATTGCAGCTTAAACCTGCGTCCTCGGTCAAATCCGGACACATTGCTTGTGATCCGAAGAACATTTTATACATCTCCACGGGCGTTGCACCCATAAAATGCTGGAGAGCTCGTGGTCCCTCCGTATTAAACTCCCGCAAACGAAGGGAGCGACGTTTGCCGTGCAGTGTTCGGCGAATCAGCATGACCTGCGTCACCTTGACCAGGTTGAGGTCTCTTTCTAAGAGATCCCTAATGCGGCCCTGCAACAAGGGCACGTCTTTGGATAACCCCCAATCTAATCCTTTGTTGACCCATGACGCTAGCCGTGGTGGGGGACCCGAGCAAAAGGCAGGAGGCGCCACCCACTTGGCGCTCCTGGGAGCGGTGATATAGAACCACTCTCGTTGCCACAAGCCGAGCTCCTCTTGAAAGGAGCCCTCGGGCCATGGAGCATCATCATCCTTACTTATGACAGCGCCTCCGCACTCTGCGTGCCGTCCCTCGATCATCTTCGGCTCCATAATCCGAAGTGAGGAGTAACACGGAGGAACGCTTCGCACACAACGATGAATGAGGAAATGTGGAGGATGGACTTTGGAGCTAAATCATGAAATTCCAGCCCATAATAGAACATCAGCCCCCTCACGAAGGGATCCATCGGGAAGCCTAACCCCCGAAGGAAGTGAGACATGAACACTACGCTCTCACTGGGCTGGGGACTGGGAATAGCCTGCCTTTGAGCAGGCAACCTATGCAAAATTTCGGCAGTCAAGAACTTAGCCTCCCTCAACTTTAACATGTCCTCCTCCGTGACGGAGGAGGGCATCCATCAGTCTTGAAGGTCGGGACTGGACATTGTCGAAGGTCCGAAGCGCCTGGAATCTGGAGCCTAGGGTGTTGGAACTCGAGGCGACGGGCGAACTTGTTTTGAGATTGGAGAAAAGGAGTAAGGCCTTGGTCTCTTTATAAGAGGTTGAATACCAGGAGCCCTCCCCGTAACCGTTTGGGACTCGCCTTTAATCGAGAAGACATGCTAACGGGCACGATTGGGTTACCCACGTCCGTATTGATGAGAATCCCGTAAATAAAGGGGACACGATCTCTGCTTTGACAAGACGTGCCAAGGAAACCGCCTCGCGAAACACGCTGAGGTGGAAAAGTGAAAACGATTCGAATAAAGGCTTGGCCGTAGTGTGATGTCATACTGCGCAATACGTCAGCGGATTAGATTTGTGTTAATATTATTCTCTCTGTGGCAATACGTGGAAACTTATTTTGCAGAGCCGGACACTACTCTTGGTGTTTACAAACTTTTATGAAGGATTTGGAGGAGGAACCCGCCTTGCAATGCCGAAGACAATTTGCGCGCCGGACTCATCGTCATTGAAGCCTGGTTCAGGGGCTACTGAGGGAGTCCTGGATTAGGGGGTGTTCGGGTAGCCGGACTATACCTTCAGCCGGACTCCAGGACTATGAAGATACAAGATTGAAGACTTCGTCCCGTGTCCGTATGGGACTTTCCTTGGCGTGGAAGGCAAGCTTGGCGATGCGGATATTCAAGATCTCCTACCATTGTAACCGACTTTGTGTAACCCTAACCCTCTCCGGTGTCTATATAAACCGGAGGGTTTTAGTCCGTAGGACAACTTTATCATACAACAATCATACCATAGGCTAGCTTTTAGGGTTTAGCCTCCTTGATCTCGTGGTAGATCTACTCTTGTACTACCCATATCATCAATATTAATCAAGCAGGACGTAGGGTTTTACCTCCATCAAGAGGGCCCGAACCTGGGTAAAACATCATGTTCCTTGCCTCCTGTTACCATCCGGCTTAGACGCACAGTTCGGGACCCCCTACCTGAGATCCGCCGGTTTTGACACCGATAGTGAGGAATAAGGCACGGCTTGTAGCTCAAGGCTACACACAGGTTGAAGGAATTGATTTCGATGAAACTTTTGCACTTGTTGCTAGGCTTGAGGCTATTTGCATATTACTTGCTTATGCTAACCATCATGATATCACTTTATATCAAATGGATGTGAAAAGTGCATTCCTCAATGGTAAGCTTGAGGAAGAAGTATATGTTGCTCAACCCCTAGGTTTTGAAGATCCAAAGAATCCTGACAAAGTCTTCAAACTCAACAAGGCCCTTTATGGCCTCAAGCAGGCCCCACGGGTGTGGTATGATACTTTGAAGGAATTCCTCATGACGAAAGGCTTCAAACCCGGTTCACTCGACCCTACTCTTTTCATTAAATCTTATGATGGTGAATTGTTTGTGTGCCAAATATATGTTGATGATATTATCTTTGGCTGTACTGACCAACATTATAGTGATGAATTTGCCTATATGATGAGTGAAGAATACCAAATGTCTATGATGGGAGAGTTGAAATTCTTCTTAGGTCTTCAAATTCGTCAACAACGCAATGGAATATTCATATCTCAGGAGAAATACCTCAAGGATGTACTGAGGAAATTCGGCATGCAAGATTGCAAAGGCGTCAAAATTCCTATGCCCACAAATGGCCATCTGTGCACTGATGAAAATGGTATTGACTTCGATCATAAGGTATACCGCTCCATGATTGGTTCTTTATTGTACTTATGTGCATCTAGGCCAGATATAATGCTTAGTGTTTGCATGTGTGCCCGATTTCAAGCTACACCGAAGGAATCACACCATAAGGTTGTGAAGCATATTCTTCGATATCTAGCTCACACACCAACACTTGGATTATGGTACCCCAAGGGCTCGGCTTTTGATCTCATTGGATATTCTGACTCTGACTATGCTGGTGATCCTGTGGACCGCAAGTCAACATCTGGTACATGTCATTTCCTCGGACGATCTTTGGTCTGTTGGTCCTCGAAGAAACAGAACTACGTATCACTATCTACTGCTAAAGCTGAGTACATTGCCGCTGGTTCTTGCTGTGCTCAACTGCTATGGATGAAGCAAACTCTCAAGGACTACGGCGTCAACATGAAGAATGTGCCTCTCTACTGTGACAATGAGAGTGCCATCAAGATTGCTCACAACCCAGTTTAGCACTCGAAGACAAAGCACATTCAGATTCGTCATCATTTTCTTCGTGATCATGTGTTGAAGGGCGACATTTCTATTGAGCATGTGAAGACTGAAGAACAGCTAGCCGATATCTTCACAAAGCCCTTGGATGAGAAGAGATTTAGCAAGTTGCGGTGTGAGCTAAATATCCTAGAATCTTCGAATGTTCTTTGAAAAGGACACTCATCCTAACACTTATGCAAAATTGATAACTTAGATGTGCAACACATGAAGAAATGTTTTTCTTCAATTCAATGAAGAACAACACTCTTAGTGTGAAGAAATTAACGAACAATTTGATTCTCAGAACCCTATGATAATTGTACGCGGTGTCTGAAATCATCATTCTTATATGGTGGGTCACGCCACCACCAAAAGTTGAAATTCCTCAATTATTCATATTCTTCAACTTTGCATTGTCTTCATTGCTTCCGTCGTTTTTCTTCATTAGCTAATCTTTCAAGTTGGTTTTTCTGCTAAGTGAATGTGATCGGACCCTTTCCCCTCTATGCAATACTCAACCCAATCTAGTCACAAATTCTTAATGTGCGTTCTATTTGAAACTTGTTCAAAATCTTCACTGTGTCCTTGTCAGCTGAAGAAATTGCGAACGGAATTTTAAAACCTATCTTATCTAAATTTTCAGCTTTGCCGCTCAAACCGTTCCGCATCCCACGTTATACTTATCCACTCACCCACGATCGCACACGATCTCCACCTCTCAGTACGTGGGTGACACATGTCAAGAGAATGAGAAGGGTCAGGGGCACGTTCGTCCAATTTCTTCGGGCGAGCAGTTTTTCACCGTGGCTATAAATACCCCTCCTTCCCTTCCTCACTTCTTTTACTCCGCTCGACCTCTCTCTCCAGCTCGAGCTTCTCCAACCCTAGCGCCGCCGCTACTTCATCGCCGCCGATGAGGAAGAGCTTCATTGCCTCGACCTCGTCGCCGACGTACTCGCGCCGACCGCGGAAATCTTCACTCCGCCGCCGCCATAGCCATCTTCCTCCGCCAAGGTAGGGCGTGGAAGATCTGCACAGACGAACTTCACATCTCCTCACTCCAGTTCGTCGTGTTCTTCGTCCAGGGTAATTAAAAGTTACTTTTACTGCCCTCGTTGATTCGAATGATTATCTTCAAAAATCTTCAAAGGTGTTTTTCTTCATAGCTTCACACACTAAACACCTCACAAGTCATCTGTTCTTGATTCATTTCTCTAAGCATCATTTTTCTTCAAGATTCCTCAATTGTGTGGATCTTCGATCTATACAACTCTAGAACCAAAGACAAAGAACGCTTAGTGAAATTCTTCAAGACTCATCTGGTCAAGTTCCTCAAACTTGTTCTTTTTGAAAAACCGTCTAAGAACGCATATGACCTCTCCAAATTCCTCGTAACTATACTCTGTTCACAGGTACACATGTCAGCTGCTGAATCACTAGGTTCTCATCAACTTAAATCATTTGCAGCGTTCCTCAAAGAAAAGTTGCATACTTCTTTAGAGAATTCGATTGTTCAAATTCCTCAACTGAAGAAAGTGGCTGATGGTAAAAGGCCACAGAAAGGAGGAAAGAAGCCTGAGGTTATGACTGCCTTTGAAATCCCTGAGGACATATACAAAGATTACTGCACTCCTGATGAGGCCAAGTTTGGCAAAGACGACAAAAATCAGCGCAAGGTGCGCATACAGAGGATAGAAAGGAGATGGGTAAGAGAATGGAGGGAGTACAGATATGTAACTCCAAAGTACATTAAGAAATTCACACTCAATCCTCCATGCCCAAGAGCTCCATTGGCACCTGGCCAAATAGCAGATCCCACTAGCCTCAAGCACGATGAGGACTATCCTAACGAATGGGCCAAGCGCCAAGCCAAGTTGGCTAAGCAAGCCAGAGAATCAGTGAGGAAATTCAATGAAGACTCTGCTGCTGCTGCTGCCTCTGCTGAGGCCTTTGCTGTCAAGCCAAAGAAAACTATGTCAAAGAAGCCTGCACACAAGCCAAGTGCTTCACCAACAATGCCCTCAAGGCCAAGTTCCTCAGCAATGCCCTCACGGCCAGACTCCTCAAAGCCCTCAGCTGTTCCGACTAAATCCTCAGCACCTGTGCATCTCGCCTCGTGCCAAAGGACTGTAGGCATCTCCATTGCCTCAGGTGTCTCAGCTAGTTCCTCAGCCGCACCAAGTTCCTCAGCTGGCCCCTCACTGCTGAAGACAAAGGCCACTGTTGGACGAGGTCCTCGCCCAAGTCCTCAAAAGAAACAAGTCGCTTTCCAAGTGCTGTCTGAAGAAGACGAAGCTGATGATGATGAACTTGCAGAAATCATCAGAGATAGGCAAGTCAGGGCCGCTAGAGCCAAAGGAACAGGGGTGCCACTGCTTTTGGATCCCAAGTTGATCCTCGACTACATTGATGTTTGGCATAAGGACCCCAACACTCCCATGCCTGACTTCAAGCTGACTCCTGGCAAAAGTCACATGCTCACCCACTTCATTCAAGAAGAAAAGTGGAAATTTGAGAAGGCCATGCAGATCAAGAAAGCGCAGTACAAGAAAGAGCGCTATCTGAAGAAAAACGTTGTCTCTATGACAATTGAAGAACTTGTCACTATTCAGACTGAGATCAAGAAACTCAGTGATGACTTTGACGCATATCGCGCTGATTGGCTTGGAGCCAAGGTTCGTTTTGTGAAACTTGCGGATAACTTCAGTTCCAATGTTGCAGCCCCAACGCAACAGGAAATTCCTCAGGCTGAAGCATCTGCTCAGCCTACTGAAGAAAATGCCAGCACCGCTGATGACAATCAGGCTGCTAAAGAAAATGTGAGTTCCAGGGCTAATGACTGCATTCCAGCCACTGAAGAAATTGCCAGGGCACCCCACTAGTGGTGCGCCTGAAGAAAATGAAGAACTCAGGGCAACTGCATCAGTTGTGCTTGAAGAAAATCAACCAGATTCCTCAGCTGCTCTTGCACCAACTTCAACTCCAATCCTTCCATCTGCATCAGATGTGAAGAAGACCAAGGCTGCAGAGCGTGCTGCAGTGAAGAAAAGGAAAACATCAGCTGCTTCAGATTCTTCAGCTCCGAAGAAGATGAAGCCTATGACAAGTTCATTTGCTAATCCGATTGATGATGTTCTCATCTCAACCAGGCCATCAAAGGACCTTGTTCCTTTTGATGAAGAATATGTGATCCCCAACAGATCAGATGAAGAAAATCCTTCTGCTGCTTCGTCAGAGTAGATTGATGAAGAAATTGAAGTGGATGCGATCCCTTCAACACCTGTCATCTCCTCGCCCATGCCTCAGTTCATAGCTGAAGAGGCTGGCATTGAAGAAATGGAAGATGAAGATGTGGACGTTGGCTGCTCCACACCCGTAATCAGTGATGAATTCTGGGAAAGTCAGCATCCAAACTCTCCAACGTTCACCCCTCTACAGCGAATTCCTCAGTCCCCCACACAAACTGTACAAATGGGCTCTGAAGAAACTCATCCCACTGCATCTGTCCATGAGGAAATTGCAGCCACTAGCGTTGAAGAAACTGCTGCTGCTGAACAACCAACAACGCAGACTGCCACTGAGGAGGAACCAGAAATTCCTCAGCCTGAAGAACCTGCGATTGAGATTCCTGAGGTCGTGATGCAACTCACTGACACTCCTCTGCCGAAGCCAAATGATCCATTCTCACGCAAGCAAAAATTCAAGGCTGATGATTCCGCCGGCGAGCACGTATTCTTCGAAGATTACAACCCATATAACTCTACCCGCATTAGGAAGAGGCGTTTCTGGACTGCTAGTCAAGCCAATTTCTATTCCTCAGTGTTGTTCAACAAGGAGAAAATCTTCTACCATGAGCATATTCCTCACGTGGATATGGAATCTCTACCGTGCTTCGCACTAGTCCTCAGTGTTCTTCATGATACTGGACTGCTAAACTTTTGCTCTGACATTTGCGATTGGAATGAAGAACTGATTCTTCAATTCTATGCAACGCTGCACATCACCGGAGATGCTGAAGATGTGAATTCATGGGTGCTGGACTGGATGTCTGAAAACACTCACTACACTGCACCAGCATCTGAATTGCTTCGTGCTCTACCACTCAGTCCTCCCCTTGAAGAAGCTCGCTGCATCTACAGTGAACCTGAGCTCACACATCATTACATGCAGGTGCTGATGAAACCTTTGAAGCCAGGTCAAGCACCAAGAACCAAATTCCTCGTGAAGGAATTGTTGTACGTGCCCAGAACTGTCTATCGTATTCTTACGAGTACAATCAGTCCTATCAAAGGCCACGACTCATCTGATGAGGAAATTGTTGGGATCATGAAGAATCTGGTATTCAACATCGTTCATGGCATTCCTGTCAATTATCACGATTTCTTCATGAGGACTATGGCAAATGTTGCACTGTCTCCGTTTGAGCTGAAGCCTTATGCACCTTGGATTATGAGATTCCTCAGGACAAGGTCTTCACTCAACTACAAAGCTGATTTCCAGAATCACCTCAGCTACTTGCCCCCAATTGAAGTCCTCAAGCAGACATATTCCTCAGTTGATGGAAAGGGCAAGGCACCAGCTGTAATAGATGAAGGCATTCGTCCATTGGATGGTCAGTTTCGCAAAGCTGCATCTTATTCCACCAATGATGACTTTGCCACACATGACTCTGCCAATGCACCCAAGTCCACTCCTCAAGCCACTGCTCCGCGTGTGATGACTGACCATGAACTTCTGCTTAGTCTTCACCAGAAGGTGGATCGAAATCACAAATGGATTAAGCGTCAGTTTGGTTCACTTCTTCACAACATGACTGCCACACACAATGCAGTGAAGAAAAACCATTACTACCTCCATCACGTCTTCGGTCGCACCTGGGCAATCCTGTCACATCTGTATGGTGAAGAAGATCTAAAGAAAATGGGTCTCAATGAAGATTTTGACTGGTCTGTACCTCCACCGAAGAAATTCAAGAAGGTCAAGGTTCCTTCTCTGGTGGCCAGCTCATATTCTTCATTGTGCGACACTGATGAAAATGAAGACTTGGACGACACTGCGGCAGGCCCTACTATGACAAACGACCCCAACAACGCTGGTGCTCCTTCATCAACTTGATATTCTTCAGGGGCGTTAGTCCTCATATTCGATCCTTTTGGTCATTTGATGACAAAGGGGGGGAATTTTGAGTTAGTCTTCAAGCAGGTCTTTCTATATGGGCGTTTTTTTTGTTAAGTTACAACTCTCGTTCTTCTGAGACTTTATTGGATCGAATTGTAAACTTAAACCCGATGGTGCTCTGATACTTTTGATATGTTTTGCTGCATGCTTATTCCTCATATATGCTAATGCATGCATGCTGAATTACATCAGTCACCATATTTCATCATGCATTTCAAATTCTTCTCTGTTATATGTCAAATGCGTGTATGAATTACAAGATATAGGGGAGATCTCCATGATTCAAATCTTCAAGTGTGCATTGCTTCAAAAGCAAATTCCTCACTATGCACATCTTTAGGGGGAGTTCTTCTATATCTTGCAATCAAATTCCTCAATATCAGTAGTTACACTTCATATGTTTATCCCCGTTGAAAACTTAACCTATATTGTCATCAATCACCAAAAAGGGGGAGATTGTAAGTGCATCTAGTGCCCCTTAGTGATTTTGGTGTATTGCAGACTTATAGGTTAAGGGACTAATGCGTTTGTGAGTGTACACAGGTCTATAAGTCGATGAGGAGTTTGATATTTACAGAGTAAGTCGACCCCTAAAAATGAAGTTCTTCAACTGAAGACTTTGTATCTCTGAAGACTTTCTGAAGACTTTGAAAGTGAAGAAATTGGTGTGACCGTGAAGACTTGGTATTCATTCGAGGAACATGAAGCGTGAAGACTTTTGTTTTCGTAGTTTCATTTTCTCTTTCTTGAGTCATAGGAAACACCGTACTGTTAAAGGGGGTCGAGGAAATACTAAGGAAAAATTTCCATGTGATGCTCAACTCAAAATCCTACACCTACCAATCCCTTCGAGTGAAGCCATTGGAAATCTCATACAGTCCAGTCAATTTCTTCAGTGATAGAGACGAAGTTCTTCTGGTCTCTGAGGAATTTGTCCTGACTGAGGAGTTAGGAATTCGCTAGTGCGGATTTCCTACACAGTGAGGAACATGATAGCCCTGACGATTTTGCTACTCAAAATTCCGACCGTTGCTGTGCTATGCGCTAGCTGTCCCAAAATATCTATCCACCTAACAGTCATATCAATGGAGGGCATTTATGTCTTATCATGTCGGGCTGCTCCCTAGGCTATAAATAGCCACCCCCACAACCACTAGCTGGTTGGCTGCTCCGAGAGAAACTGACACTTGTCATTTGAGAGAAACCCATCCTCTGAGGACTTTGAGCGAAAATCATCAAGTGAGGAAAAACCCAAAATCCAAACACCTACAAACCCCAAGTGATTGAGCATCACTGAAGAGATTGATCGTGCGTGGATCCGACGCTTGTTACCTTTGAAGACTGTGCTTCTTCTAGATGGTTAGGCGTCATGGTCTAGAGCATCCAAGAGGAATTGTGGATTGCCGAGTGACCAAGTTTGTGAAGGTTCGGAAGTCACCTGAAGACTTACCACGAGTGATTGGACGAGGTCTGTGTGACCTTAGCTCAAGGAGAATACAGCAAGGACTGGGTGTCCTGAGCTGCATGTTCAGGACTGGGTGTCCGGGACTGTGTGTCCTCGAGTTTAAATACTCAGCCGCTCCAACCAGACGTACAACTGAGACAGCAGTTGGAACTGGTCTACCAAATCATTGTCTTCACCAAGCTTACTGGTTCTATTTCCTCAACTCTTTCATTTCCTCATAACTGTGTTGTGTGTTTGTTCATATCTATGTTTGAAGACTTTGACTGAAGACTTTCTCAATTTCCTCAGTCTGTTTGTCTTCATCCTGTGTTATCCTGTGATTACGCTTTCAGTACTCTGTGTCTGTTTTCATTTCATCATGATAACCATGCTTGTATTCTGTCATGTTTACTCTTGAGTACACTGCTAGTAGTTCTTCGCTAAGGAATTTCCTCTCCGGCAAATTCCTCGGTGAAGAATTTCATAAAAATCGCCTATTCACCCCCCTCTAGTCGATATAACGCACTTTCAGTTTTTCTTAGTTCGATCCTTTTGGTAATATTTTGATCTAGTAGAATAAAAGTTCTTAGTATGATCTAGTTGTGAGTTTTGCTTTATTACCCCTCTATGTAATCGAGTCCGTGAGCTATATAATAAAGATTAGTGTTGAGTCAAGGGCTTGATTATTTTTGCCATGATCCCAAGTGAATAAAAGAAAAGAGAAATAAATAAAGAGATCATGTGACTCTTATGGAGAGTAGTGATCTCACATAGAAGGAGTATGATGAATAAAAGTTATTGAGGGTTGACGAAGTTAGTTTTGGTCATCGTTGCAATTAGTAGGAAATAATAAAGAAAGAGAGGTCTTCACATATAAATATACTATCTTGGACATCTTTTATGATTGTGAGCACTCATTAAAATATGACATGCTAAAGAGTTGACATTGGACAAGGAAGACAACGTAATGGGTTATGTTTTCTTACATCTGAGATAAACTATATTGTCTTGGGTCCTCCAACATGTTGAGTTTGCCTTTCTCCCTCATGCTAGCCAAATTCATTGCACCAATTAGAAATACTACTTGTGCTTCCGAATACCCTCAACCCAGTTTTGCCATGAGAGTCCACCATACCTACCTATGGATTGAGTAAGATCCATCAACTAAGTTGTCATCGGTGCAAGCAATAAAAATTGCTCTCTAAATATGTATGATTGATTGGTGTGGAAGAAATAAGCTTTATACAATCGTGTGATATGGAAGTAATAAAAGAGACAGACTGCATAATAAAGGTTCATATCACAAGTGGCAATATAAAGTGACGTTCTTTCGCATTAGGATTTTGTGCATCCAACCAAAAAAGCGCATGACAACCTCTGCTTCCCTCTGCGAAGGGCCTATCTTTTACTTTTATCTCCTACTGCAAAAGAGTCAAGGTGATTTTCACCCTTCCTTTTTACATTTTATCCTTTGGCAAACACAATATGTTGGAAAGATCCTGGTATATATGGCTAATTGGATGTGGGTTTTCAGAACTATTATTGTTGATATTACCCTTGAGATAAAACGTTGGGAGGCAAAACTATCAGCCCCTATCTTTCTCTGTGTCCGATTAAAACTCCATACCCATAAGTATTGCGTGAGTGTCAGCAATTGTGAAAGACTATATGATAGTTGAGTATGTGGACTTGCTGAAAAGCTCTTGTACATTGACTCTTTCCTATGTTATGATAAATTGCAATTGCTTCAATGACTGGGATTATTGTTTGTCAGTTTTCAATGAAGTTTACGATTCATACTTGATATTGTGATTGAATTATTACTCTAGCATAAGATATCATATGACAAGAATTATATAAGTTGCTGCTCTAAGAATGATCATGATGCCCTCGTGTCCATATTTTATTTTTATCGACACCTTCATCTCTAAACACGTGGACATATTTTTCGATTTCGGCTTTTCGCTTGAGGACAAGCGAGGTCTAAGCTTGGGGGAGTTGATACGTCCATTTTGCATCATGCTTTTATATCAATATTTATTGCATTATGGGCTGTTATTACACATTATGTCGCAATACTTATGCCTATTCTCTCTTATTTTACAAGGTTTACATAAAGAGGGAGAATGCCGGCAGCTGGGATTCTGGCTGGAAAAGGAGCAAATATTAGAGACCTATTCTGCACAGCTCCAAAAGTCCTGAAACTTCACGGATGATGTTTTCCAAATATATAAAAAACATTGAGCGCAAGAACTTCACCAGGGGCCACACCCTGCCCACGAGGGTGGGGGCGCGCCCTACCCCCCTGGGCGTGCCCCCTACCTCGTGGGCCCTCTGGTGGCCCTCCGGTGACCATCTTCTTCTATATGGACTCTTTCGATGGAAAAAAAACCATAAGCCATCTTCTCGAATGAAACTCCGCCGCCACGAGGCGGAACCTTGGCGGAGCCAATCTAGGGTTCTGGCGGGGCTGTTCTGCCGGGGAAACTCCCCCCCCCCTCGGAGGGGGAAATCATCGCCATCGTCATCACCAACGCTCCTCTCATCAGGAGAGGGCAATCTCCATCAACATCTTCATCAGCACCATTTCATCTCAAAACCCTAGTTCATCTCTTGTATCCAATTCTTGTCTCCAAGTCCGGGATTGGTGCTAGTAGGTTGCTAGTAGTGTTAATTACTCCTTGTAGTTGATGCTAGTTGGTTTAACTGGTGGAAGATCATTTGTTCAGATCCTATATGCACATTAATACCCCTCTGATTATGAACAGGTTTATGCTTTGTGAGCAGTTACTTTTGTTCCCGAGGACATGGGAGAAGTCTTGCTATTAGTAGTCATGTGAATTTGGTATTCGTTCGATATTTTGATGAGATGTATGTTGTCTCTCCTCTAGTGGTGTTATGTGAACGTCGACTACATGACACTTCACCATTGTTTGGGCCTAGAGGAAGGCATTGGGAAGTAATAAGTAGATGATGGGTTGCTAGAGTGATAGAAGCTTAAACCCTATTTTATGCATTGCTTCGTAAGGGGCTGATTTGGATCCATATGTTTCATGCTATGGTTAGTGAGGGAGTCTTGTATTAGGGGGTCTCCGGACAGCCGGACTATCTCCATTCGCCGGACTGTTAGACTATGAAGATACAAGATTGAAGACTTCGTCTCGTGTCTGGATGGGACTCTACTTGGCGTGGAAGGCAAGCTAGGCAATACATATATGGATATCTCCTCCTTTGTAACTGACCTTGTGTAACCCTAACCCTCTCCAGTGTCTATATAAACCGAAGGGTTTTAGTCCGTAGGACAACAACCACAACATACAATCATACCATAGGCTAGCTTCTAGGGTTTAGCCTCTCTGATCTCGTGGTAGATCTACTCTTGTACTACCCATATCATCAATATTAATCAACCGGGACGTAGGGTTTTACCTCCATCAAGAGGGCCCGAACCTGGGTAAAACTTTGTGTCCCCTGCCTCCTGTTATCATCCGGCCTAGACGCACAGTTCGGGACCCCCTACCCGAGATCCGCCGGTTTTGACACCGACATTGGTGCTTTCATTGAGAGTTCCTCTGTGTCATCACCGTTAGGCTTGATGGCTCCTACTATCATCGATGGCGATGCGGTCCAGGGTGAGACTTTTCTCCCCGGACAGATCTTTGTATTCGGCGGCTTTACACTGTGGGCTAATTTGCTTGGCCATCTGGAGCCGATTGAAAGCTACGCCCCTGGCCGTCAGGTCAGATTTGGAAGTTTGAACTACACGGCCGACATCCACGGAGACTTGATCTTCGACGGATTCGAGCCACAGCCGGGCGCACCGCACTGTCGCGATGGGTATGACCTAGCTCTGCCACCGAATAGTACCCTAGAAGTCGTGCCCGCATCAGCTCTGACCTTTAGTTCGGAGCCAACTGCGCCAATCGAGGACGGGTGGTTAGACACCGCCTCAGGGGCTGCAGTCTCAACGGCGATCGAGCCAAACACCAACATAATCCTCTGCGCAGCCCGTGACTCCAAGGTGCCGGACTCTTTTTCTGACTCCGAAACCGCCCGCGCCCCTACCAATCAAATCCGATTGGGCGCCGATCATGGAATTCACTGCTGCGGATATCTTTCAGCACTCGCCCTTTGACGACATTCTGAATTCACTAAGGTCTCTCTCTTTGTCAGGAGAGCCCTGGCCGGATTATGGCCAACAGGATTGGGATTCGGACGACGAAGAAATTCGACGCCCACCCACCACCCACTTAATAGCCACTGTCGATGACTCAACCGACATGCTCGACTTTGACTCCGAAGACATCGAGGGTATGGACGACGATGCTGGAGGCAAAGAGGAACCACCGCCCACAGGGCGCTGGACGTCCACTTCATCATATGACATATACATGGTGGACACACCAAAAGAAGACGACGACGAGGAACGAAAGGACGCACCGAAGGCTTGTTCCATCGAGAAGCAGTCAAAGCGGCGGTGCAAGCGCCGCCCCAAATCCCGCCTCGGTAGAAATAACGATCATACAGACCCAGCATTGGAGCAGGGCGAACCACTGCTGGACCACGACAATACGGAGAATCAAACCGAACAAACCAATTCTGTCAAAGATAATAGTCCGGACGACATAACACCGGACAGGCACCCGGAGCAGCAGAATGCCCGTCAAAGGCTTGTTGCCACCGCGAGGAGTCTGAAAAAGCAGAAGGAAAAGCTCAAGGCTGCGCAAGACACACTCCAAATCAGATGGAGTAAAGTACTCAGCATAGCAGCGAGGTACGGTGACAATCGCCCCACCATGAGCTACCCAAAGCGGAAGTTGCTACCTGAATTCGATGAGGAGGCTTCATACCCCCCACAACCAAAAATCAAAATAGCCACCTGGCCGGATAGAAGACCTCACGGCCAACATCGAGCGGCAAACAACACCACTCACAAGTCAATACGCGATCCATGCGAGGGCTCGCACCAAAAGGACGACGCAACCAGATCCATCTATGGACCATGCAAGCACGCCCCAGCATACAACGTAACACAACAAACATCCGGACAACGCGGTACACCCAGATACAGGGGTGCTGCACAACCCCCTATGTTTCACCGATGAGGTGCTGGACCATGAATTTCCAGAGGGATTCAAACCCGTAAACATAGAGGCATACGACGGAACAACAGACCCTGGGGTCTGGATTGAGGATTATATCCTCCATATCCATATGTCTCGAGGAGATGATCTCCACGCCATCAAGTACCTACCCCTCAAGCTCAAAGGGCCAGCTCGTCACTGGCTTAAAGGCCTCCCCAAAAACTCCAAAGGAAGCTGGGAAGAGCTCGAAGACGCTTTTCGGGCAAATTTTCAAGGAACTTATGTCCGACCTCCGGACGCGGACGATTTGAGCCATATAACTCAACAGCACGGAGAGTCAGCCCGAAAACTTTGGAACAGGTTTCTTACTAAAAAGAACCAAATTGTCGATTGTCCGGACGCAGAAGCCCTGGCAGCTTTTAAGCATAGCGTCCGTGACGAATGGCTCGCCAGACACCTCGGCCAAGAAAAGCTGAGAACAATGGCAGCATTAACAAGCCTCATGACCCGCTTTTGCGCGGGTGAGGACAGCTGGCTAGCCAGATGCAGCACCAGCGACCCCAGTACATCTGAAGCTAGAGATGGAAATGGGAAATCACGGCACAACAGCGGTAACAAACGCCGGAACAAAGAAGACATCATGAAGAGCACGGCAGTAAACGCCGGATTCAAAAGCTATCGGCCATGTCAGCAAAAGCCACCCTCTAAAGGCGCCAGAGACGAACTGTCCAGCCGAAATAAAATTCTGGACCAAATATGTCAGATCCATAGCACCCCCGGTAAACCTGCTAATCATACCCACAGAGAATGTTGGGTCTTCAAGCAGTCCGTTAAGCTCAACACCGTACACAAAGGGGAGGATACACCAAGCGAGGACGAGGATGAGCCTCTCAAGCAAGACACTAGGGAACAAAAGAAATTTCCACCAGAAGTCAAAACAGTAAACGTGTTACACGTGATCAAGGGAAGAAACAAAACGACACTCCCAGAACAGTATGCCCAAGGGCCTATCACCGCGGAGTCCCGCCACTGGTCGTCTCAACCGATCACTTTCGACCATCGTGATTAGTCAGCAAGTATCCGGCATGCAGGATGGGCTGCCCTGGTATTAGACCCAATAATTGACGAATATCACTTCACACGAGTCCTGATGGATGATGGCAGCAGTCTAAACCTGATATATCAGGATACAATCCGCGAAATGAGGATAGACCCAACAAAAATTTGCCATAGCAATACTACCTTTAAAGGAGTAACGCCAGGCCCAGGGGCTCATCGCATGGGCTCCTTGCTACTAAAAGTTATATTTGGCTCCCCCGATAACTTCCATAGCGAACATTTAACCTTCCACATCGCTCCGTTCCAAAGTGGCTATCAAGCACTACTCGGACGCGAAGCTTTCATTCGCTTTAATGCAATACCGCACTATGCTTGCCTCACACTCAAGATGCCCGGACCACGTGGCATCATTACAGTAAATGGAAGTATTAAGTGATCTTTGCGCCCCGAAGAGAGTGCGGCTGCCTTGGCAGCCGCACACTAAAAACGGCCTCACCAACTAAAGCATTTAATAGGTCGTCAAGACCTTGGACACGGTTAGACGAGTCCGGCACAGGTATATGTAATTCATACCAGATCAATGGTCACACCCCTATACAAGGGGCTCAACGCGCGCAGACAAGTGGCAATTTTTACTCATCTGGAATTATACTTGGTTCCTTTAAAAACTATCCTTTTGCATGACAACTTTTTCACCTAAGTTCCTTTCTTTTACAGATGATCATCGTGCTACACCCGTATAGGATACGGCACAACGGAGACACAGACGCAGACGTGTAGCAGGGACCCGCTCCAAGGATTCTTTTTAGATTAAGACCCTGTGTAAACCTTTTTTACTGTCTCTTGTTGATACATATCCACCGAATTCTCAGCACAGCTGAGAAGGATGCTGACGTCTTGGCATGTGGCCGCGTCAGAATAATGCACGTACCTGGACACAAGGGGCTTCTTACGAAGGGCACTATTTAGGCCTGGTTTACACCATAAAGACCGAATACCTTAGGGAGTGTTCGGCGTCGCGAGTTTGGCCTTATATGCATCAGCTCCGAATCATTGTCTTTGGTCAAATGTTAGGTTTGCCCGGCTCCTGTGTTTTGGTGCCTTACGTTCCGCTTTACCGGTAAGGCAGCACCAGGAGAACTACTGCGATTGTGCCCTGGTTCATCCGGGCGAGCACCTTAGTTGAGAAAGCCGAAAACTGACTGTCATGATATAGCGTGAGACTGGTCAACCACTCGGTGACCTATCGGAATGTTAGAATTCCTCCGCCTTAACGAAGGGCCTTTTTCCGGCCAGGCATGTACGCACCCTGTGATCGGGAGAGTGCGGAGCCACCAGGGGCTATCTAGTAGCCCCACTGTCAAACTCCTATGGCTAAGTGAAAGTGTTAAAGCATTATAGTCCGGTTGCCTCGCTCGCTACGCTATCACCTCCTTAATAGGACCAAGACGTTGGGTTAAGTGTGAACACGCGTTTTTTGCGAGCACCCCCGCATTCTATGCGTGGGGGTTGAAGCCGACGGCTGCAATCTTTCAGGTTATACACAGGTATACATAAACGGCCGCACAGGAGGCATCATACTACTTTCAGGCAAAAGTATAAAAATAACCTTATAAAAATTCATAAAAGCATTGTGCTTACAATGAGAATACATATCACTCAAACATAATATTTTTCGAGCTCTGGGCCTCTATCAAACGAGCACCCTCGAGAACCTCCTTGAAATAGTGCTCGACAGCCACCCGGCCTATGGCCGAACCCTGCGCCGCAACAGTGGTAGCGTCCATCTCCGCCCAGTATGCTTTAACACGGGCAAGGGCCATCCGCAAGCCTTCTATGCACGCTGACCTTTTCATCGCATTAATGCGCGGCACCGCATCAAGGAACTGCTGCACTAAGCTGAAATAGCTGTTCGGCTTTGGCCTTTTCGGCCATAGCTGATCCACAACAGACCTCATGGCGAGTCCGGACAACCTATTCAGTTCGGCCCATTCGGCTAGCTGGTCAGTCAATGAAAGCGGACGCTCTGGAACGTGGAATTGCGTCCAGAACAGCTTGTCCACTTCACGATCTGTCTGACCTTGGAAGTACTTGGCCGCATTGGCAGCGCTCGCCGCCAAATCCATATACGCATCTGCCGAACTCCACAGCCGATCCAGAGGGGCATACCGTGGATCTCCGAACTTCCTCCGCAAGATGAAGGGTTTCCCAGCCGCAATATCAACGGCTTCCCGCAGCTCCTCCTTCTTCGCTCTCATAGCAGAACGGGTGTCTTTGTCCGCCGCCGCGGCCTTCTCAAGGTCTGTTGCCTTAGCTCGGTTTTCTTTCTCAAGGACCCGGCAACGGTCGGCAGTGTCTTTTAATTCTACGACCATCTTGGCCATCTTCTCTTGGCTCTCGCAATGTGCGGCCTTCTCGGCTTTCAACTCTTCGACCGCGTTCAAAGCAGCCGCATTACTAATCCTCGCTTGTTCCTTGGCTCGGGCAAGTTCCGCCCGCAAGGCTTCCACGGTGGCAGCTCCATCCGCAGTCACAACATATTAAAGATACTGGCATTATGCTGCTCTTACTATGTGGCGTTCACCAGATAATAACACTTACCCTGTGCCTCGTCAAGCCTCTTGTTAACAAGCTCGATGTCGGCGTCTGCCGCATCCAGTTGCCGTTTTAATTTGGCAAACTCACTAGTCCGACTAGCCACCGGAGCTTCCACCACCTGCACATAGGGGCAGTCTAGTTATTGCCTGGGAATATGATCCTCTATTCGCCGCCATTCTTGACGACAACCAGAGTCTCAAGGGCTACTATCTACATAGGGCACACCTAACATGTGCAGTACTATCACATATTATCTCACGTACCTCAAAGCCCGTTAGTAGACTCATAAAGGCTTCATGTAATCCGCTTTCGGCGGACGAGATTCTCTCCATCATCGTACCCATCAGCATACGGTGTTCTTCTGAGATGGCCGCTCGCCCCACCAACTCCCTCAGAACGTCCGACCACACATCAGATGGTGCCGGACTCTTTTGTATGCTCTCTTCGGGAGCCGTACACTGGGGACTTTGGGGGTCTACGGGGTTATCTTCTGGCCTCACCGGATCCGGAGAGGCCCTCCGTGACGACACTTCGGGGTGGCCCGCTTCTAGAGCGGAGGAGTCCGGGGGAGGCGTTTCGCTCTCCATCATCTCTGGAAGAAGATCCCCCGAAGACGAGCTCATTTGAGAGGGGCTAAGGCCCGAACTGCAAGATATATGCGGTGATTATTTTCTCAGAGAAAAAAGATAGCATACCTTTACTATTAAAGTACTTTGGATCACTTACGACTCGTTGGAGGGCTGATCCCCCCGCGGGCTTTGTGCGGCAAAAGCACCCCCTGAGGCAGGACCCTCTGTGGGAGACTTCTTCTCCCGTTTGGAGGCTTTGGCTTCCGGATCCTCGGAAGCAGTCCTTTTCCTCCCCCGGTCGTCCTCCTTCGTGGAGACGCTCGTTCCCTCGGTTGGAACGGGCGGCGATGGGGGCCTGCGCCCGCCCGTATTATTCCCCCGGTATCTTCCTTCAAGGGCTTCGGGCAAGGTGCGACCTCGAGTATCTTTTCCAATACCGGATTTTCCAAACCCTCAGGGAGGGGGGCCAAACACCGAATCATCTTCGCCTTTGTTAGCCAGTCCTGGTCAAAAGAGCGAACTCTCAGAAATAACTTCGAATAAAAGACAGTGTGTTCGGCTAGAGGGTTTCTTACTTGTTCGGCGGCGCGGTTACTGCTCAGGCCCGCGTCCTCGGTAATATCCGGACATTCTACTTGAGGTCCGAAGAATGACTTGTACATCTCCTCGTGCGTCAGGCCGAGGAAACTTTGAATGGCACGTGGTCCCTCTGGGTTGAACCCCCACAAGCGAAGGGGCCGGCGTTTGCAAGGCTGGACTTGACAAACCAGCATAACTTGTATTATCGCAACCAAATTAAAATCTCCCTAGAAGAGATCTCGGATGCGGCTTTGCAGAATAGGCACGTCCTTGGCTGGACCCCAGCTCAGACCCCTACTAATCCATGACATCAGTTGTGGTGGGGGGCCCGAGCGGAAAGCAGGGGCAGCCGCCCACTTGGCACTTTTGGGAGCCGTGACGTAAAACCACTCCCGTTGCCATAATTCGGACACCTCTGGAAAGAAACCTTTCGGCTATGGAGCTCCTGCCATCTTGCCTATTGATGCACCTCCGCACGCTGCATGTTGCCCCTCGATCATCTTCGACTTTACTTCAAAGGTCTTGAGCCACAGGCCGAAGTGAGGGGTAACACGGAGGAAGGCCTCACACACGACAATAAATGTTGTGATATGGAGAAAGGAGTCCGGAGCTAGATCGTGGAAATATAGCCCGTAATAGAACATCAAGCCCCTGACGAAAGGATCCAGAGTGAGGCCTAGACCTCGGAGGAAGTGGGAGACGAACACAACGTTCTCGTTGGGTTAGGAAGTAGGGACGATCTGCCCTCGAGCAGGCAGCCAATGCGAAACCTTGGCGGTCAGATATCTGGCCTCCCTCAACTTCTTAATATCCTCTTCCGTAACGGAGGAGGGCATCCATCGACCTTGAAGGCTAGATCCGGACATGGTTGAAGATCCGGAGCACCTAACCTGGGCTTTGGGTGTTAGAACTCGAGGCGGGGGAAGGGTTCGATTGAGCACGAGAGGGAAAAAGCGAAAACCTTGTCCCCTTATAAAAGGGAGAATATCAAGCGTCCTCACCGTAGCCGTTTGGGACTTGCCTATAATCTAGGAGTCCTAGACACGGTTGGGTTACCCACGACCGCAGTAATGAGAATCCCGTAATTAGGGGAACACGATCTCTGCTTTCACAAGACGTGGCAAGAATCCGCCTCGCGTTATGTGTGGAGCTGGTTAAAAGAAACCGTTCGAATAGTCACCGGGCCATGACATAACGTCATGCTGCCAAAACAAGCCAGCAAATTAGATCTGCGGAAAAATTATTCTTTCTGCGGTGGAATGTGGAACTTATTTTGCAGCGTCAGACACTATCCTCGTATTCAAATTCTTCTGTGATGTATTCGGAGAAGGAACCCGCCTTGCAATGCCGAAGACAACTGCGTGCCGGACTCATCGTCATTGAAGCCTGGTTCAGGGGCTACTGAGGGAGTCATGTATTAGGGGGTCTCCGGATAGCCGAACTATCTCCATTGGCCGGACTGTTAGACTATGAAGACACAAGATTGAAGACTTCGTCTCGTGTCCGGATGGGACTCTACTTGGCGTGGAAGGCAAGCTAGGCAATACATATATGGATATCTCCTCCTTTGTAACCGACCTTGTGTAACCCTAACCCTCTCCGGTGTCTATATAAACCGAAGGGTTTTAGTCCGTAGGACAATAACCACAACATACAATCATACCATAGGCTAGCTTCTAGGGTTTAGCCTCTCTGATCTCGTGGTAGATCTACTCTTGTACTACCCATATCATCAATATTAATCAACCAGGACGTAGGGTTTTACCTCCGTCAAGAGGGCCCGAACCTTGGTAAAAATTCGTGTCCCCTGCCTCATGTTACCATCTGGCCTAGACGCACAGTTCGGGACCCCCTACCCGAGATCCGCCGGTTTTGACACCGACAGTTAGATTTACCTTAATACTTTTGTTGTATTTGCGGATGCTTGCAATAGAGGTTAATCATAAGTGGGGTGCTTGTCCAAGTAAGGGCAGCACCCAAGCACCGGTCCACCCGCATACCAAATTATCAAAGTACCGAACGCGAATCATATGAGCGTGATGAAAACTAGCTTGACGATATTCCATGTGTCCTCGGGAGCACTTTACATCATATAAGAGTTTGTCCAGCATTGTCCTTTGCTACAAAAGGATTGGGCCACCTTGCTGCACTTTATTTACTTTTGTTACTTGTTGCTCCTTACAAATTATCCTATCACAAAACTATCTGTTACCACTTATTTCAGTACTTGCAGAGAATACCTTGCTGGAAACCGCTTATCATTTCCTTCTGCTCCTCGTTGGGTTCGACACTCTTACTTATCGAAAGGACTACGATAGATCCCCTATACTTGTGGGTCATCAAGCCTCAACACTCATCCCACCGCATACATCAGTATGTATTATTTCCAATAATTCAGTGGCTCGCTCCATTGTTCCGGAGAACGGAGTCTTAGTCATCTTGCCCATGAGGCATGATTCGCAAGCATCAAGTGATTCATAATCAAGTGATTCCAAAAGCCCATCATCATGGAGTTTCTTCATGCGCTTTATACCAATATGACCTAAACGGCAGTGCCACAAATAAGTTGCACTATCATTATTAAACTTACATCTTTTGACTTCAATACTATGAACATGTGTATCACTACTATCAAGATTTAGTAAAAATAGACCACTCATCAAGGGTGCATGACCATAAAATATATTACCCATATAAATAGAACAACCATTATTCTCTGATTTAAATGAATAACCATCTCGCATCAAACAAGATCCAGATATAATGTTCATGCTCAACGCTGGCACCAAATAACAATAATTTAGGTCTAAAACTAACCCCGAAGGTAGATGTAGAGGTAGCGTGCCGACGACGATCACATCGACTTTGGAACCATTTCCCGCAGGCATCGTCACCTCGTCCTTAGCCATTCTCCGCTTAATCCATAGCCCCTGTTTCGAGTTGCAAATATTAGCAACAGAACCAGTATCAAATACCCAGGTGCTACTGCGAGCATTAGTAAGGTACACATCAAAAACATGTATATCAAATATACCTTTCACTTTGCCATCCTTCTTCTCTGCCAAATACTTGGGGCAGTTCCGCTTCCAGTGACCAGTTTCTTTGCAGTAGAAGCACTCAGTCTCAGGTTAGGTCCAGACTTGGGCTTCTTCACTTGAGCAGCAACTTGATTGCTGTTCTTCTTGAAGTTCCCCTTCTTCCCTTTACCCTTTTTCTTGAAACTGATGGTCTTGTTAACCATCAACACTTGATGCTCCTTCTTAATTTCTACCTCCGCAGCCTTTAGCATTGCGAAGAGCTTGGGAATCGTCTTATCCATCCCTTGTATATTATAGTTCATCACGAAGCTCTTGTAGCTTGGTGGCAGTGATTAAAGAACTCTAGCAATGACACTATCATCAGGGAGATTAACTCCTAGCTGGGTCAAGTGGTTGTGGTATCCAGACATTCTGAGTATATGTTCACAGACAGAACTATTCTCCTCCATTTTGCAGCTGTAGAATTTATTGGAGACTTCATATCTCTCAATCCGGGCATTTGCTTGAAATATTAAATTCAACTCCTGAAACATCTCATATGCTCCATGACGTTCAAAACATCGTTGAAGTCCCGGTTCTAAGCCGTAAAGCATGGGACACTAAACTATTGACTAGTCATCAGCTTTGCTCTGCCAGGTGTTCACAACATCTGGCGTTGCTCCTGCAGCGGGTTTGTCACCTAACGATGCTTCCAGGACGTAATTCTTCTATGCAGCAATGAGGATAATCCTCAAGTTACGGACCCAGTCCGTGTAATTGCTACCATCATCCTTCAACTTAGCTTTCTCTAGGAACGCATTAAAATTCAACGGAACAACAACACGGGCCATCTATCTACAACAACATAGACATGCAAAATACTATCAGGTACTAAGTTCATGATAAATTAAAGTTCAATTAATCAAATTACTTAAGAACTCCCACTTAGATAGACATCTCTCTAATCATCTAAGTGATCACATGATCCATATCAGCTAAACCATGTCTGATCATCACGTGAGATGGAGTAGTTTTCAATGGTGAACATCACTATGTTGATCATATCTACTATATGATTCACGCTCGACCTTTCGGTCTCAGTGTTTCGAGGCCATATCTGCATATGCTAGGCTCGTCAAGTTTAACCCGAGTATTCCGCATGTGCAAAATTGGCTTGCACCCGTTGCATGTGAACGTAGAGCTTATCACACCCGATCATCACGTGGTGTCTCGGCACGACGAACTGTAGCAACGGTGCATACTCAAGGAGAAAACTTATACCTTGAAATTTAGTGAGAGCTCATCTTATAATGTTACCGTCGAACTAAGCAAAATAAGATGCATAAAGGATAAACATTACATGCAATCAATATAAGTGATATGATATGGCCATCATCATCTTGTGCCTTTGATCTCCATCTCCAAAGCACCATCATGATCACCATCGTCGCGGCTTGACACCTTGATCTCCATCGAAGCATCGTTGTCGTCTCACCAACTATTGCTTCTACGACTATCGCTACCGCTTAGTGATAAAGTAAAGCAATTACATGGCGATTGCATTTCATACAATAAAGCGACAACCATATGGCTCCTGCCAGTTGTCGATAACTCTGTTACAAAACATGATCATCTCATACAATAAAATTTAGCATCATGTCTTGACCATATCACATCACAACATGCCCTGCAAAAACAAGTTAGACGTCCTCTACTTTGTTGTTGCAAGTTTTACGTGGCTGCTACGGGCTGAGCAAGAACCGTTCTTACCTACGCATCAAAAACTACAACGCGGTATAGTGATTGCTTTTTGATCTTCAGAAAGAACCCTGTTCATTGAATCCGATTCAACTAAAGTTGGACAAACTGACACCCACTAGCCACCTGTGTGTGAAGCACATCGGTAGAACCAGTCTCGCGTAAGCGTATGCGTAATGTCGGTCTGAGCCGCTTCATCCAACAGTACCGCTGAATCAATAATCAACTAGTGATGGCAAGAAATATGTATATACCCACGCCCACAACTCCTTTGTGTTCTACTCGTGCATATAACATCTACGCATAGACCTGGCTCGGATTCCACTGTTGGGGAACGCGGTAATTTCAAAAAAATTCCTACACACACGCAAGATCTATCATGGTGATGCATAGCAACGAGAGGGTAAGAGTATTGTCCACGTACCCTCGTAGACCGTAAGCAGAAGCGTTATGACAATGCGGTTGATGTAGTCGAACGTCTTCACGATCCGATCGATCCTAGCACCGAAGGTACGACACCTCCGTGATCTACACATGTTCAGCTCGAAAATGTCCCGCTAACTCTAGATCCAGATGAGTGTCGAGGGAGAGTTTTTTCAGCATGACGGTGTGATGACGGTGATGATGAAGTTACCAGAACAGGGCGTCGCCTAAGCACTGCAACGATATGACCGAGGTGGATTATGGTGGAGGGGGGCACCGCACACGGCTAAGACAATTGTCAACTTGTGTGTTTTTGGGGTGCCCCCTCCCCAGTATATAAATGAGTGGAGGAGGGGGAGGGCCGGCCCTCTATGGCGTGCCCTGGAGGAGTCCTACTCCCACCGGGAGTAGGATCCCCCCCTTCCCTAGTTGGACTAGGAGAGGAAGGAAGGGGGAGGAAGGAGGAAGGAAAGGGGGGGCCGGCCCCCCACTCAATTCGGATTGGGATTGGGGGAGGGGCGTACCCTCCTAGGCTTCTTTCTCCTCTCTCCCACTATGGCCCAATAAGGCCCGTATACTTTCCGGGGGGTTCCTGTAACCTCCCGGGACTCCGGTATATGTCCAAACTCATCCGGAATCATTCCTATGTCCAAACATAGGCTTCCAATATATCGATCTTTATGTCTCGACCATTCCGAGACTCATCGTCATGTCCGTGATCATATCCGGGACTCTGAACTACCTTCGGTACATCAAAACACATAAACTCATAATACCGATCATCACCGAACGTTAAGCGTGCGGACCCTACAGGTTCGAGAACTATGTAGACATGACCGAGACTCATCTCCGGTCAATAACCAATAGAGGAACCTGGATGCTCATATTGGTTCCTACATATTCTACGAAGATCTTTATCGGTCAAACCACATAACAACATACGTTGTTCCCTTTGTCATCGGTATGTTACTTGCCCGAGATTCGATCGTCAGTATCATCACACCTGGTTCAATCTCGTTACCGGCAAGTCTCTTTACTCGTTACGTAATGCTACATCCCGTAACTAACTCATTAATTACATTGCTTGCAAGGCTTATAGTGATGTGCATTATCGAGAGGGCCCAGAGATACCTCTCCGATACACGGAGTGACAAATCCTAATCTTGATCTACGCTAACTCAACAAACACCATCGGAGACACCTGTAGAGCATCTTTATAGTCACCCAGTTACGTTGTGACATTTGATAGCACACTAAGTGTTCCTTCGGTATTTAGGAGTTGCATAATCTCATAGTCATAGGAACATGTATAAGTTATGGAGAAAGAAATACCAGTAAACTAAACGATCAACGTGCTAAGCTAACGGATGGGTCAAGTCAATCACATCATTCTCTAATGACATGATCCTGTTTATCAAATGACAACTCTTTGTCCATGGTTAGGAAACTTAACCATCATTGATCAACGAGCTAGTCAAGTAGAGGCATACTAGTGACACTGTTTCTCTATGTATTCACACATGTACTAAGTTTCGGTTAATACAATTCTAGCATGAATAATAAACATTTATTATGATATAAGGAAATATAAATAACAACCTTATTATTGCCTCTAGGGCATATTTCCTTCACACGGCACCCTCTTCCTCTGCTCCCCCTTGCCGATGCATTGCACCCTGACCATCAGTAAGGCCCGTGCCCATTATATGGACATGGTGCGGGAGAAATGGGAGGAGCAGTTCTGGGAGGCGCAGACAGACACCAACTACAATCACAACCTCCTCCAGGAGCATCTGCAGGTGAAGGAGCAACTCATCGTCGGTAGGGCGGTCGCGCTGGACGCGGACCTGGCAGAGCAGGAGGCGTTGCTCGAGTCCTACCGCTCCGCCCGCGAGATCCGCCTTGCTTGTTGGCGGTACAGACAGCGGGTGACGGAGGTGGCGGCCGCGGGTAGGGAGTGCGACGACGACGCGGGCGAGGCGTTGTTTGGCGACACCGACGAGGAGGACATCGCTGAGACCACACCCTGGCTCCACGACCACGAAGAAGCCGGCACGTCCGCGGGCGCCGCCGATAGCGAGGAAGAGTAATGCACGGTAGGTCGCCGCCGCTCGTGTCCTAGGAAGGCCACCACTCTTCCCCTCCTGTCGATGCCAAGCTTGGTGGACTCAGCATCTTCGTCTGATTAGTCGCTTGGTGGTGACGTTGAGGTGGACAACTTCAGTTCCCGGGCCTCACGGAGGAAGAGCTGGAGAGCACCGAGGCGGAGCTGGAAAAGGCGAAGCTTCCATTCTCTTGGTTCATGGCCGGACACGTGGACAAGACACCGGCGATCATTTAGATTAGGTATTAATTATACTCCAGAGCCCGCCTAGGACCGCTTTGATGTATTTGTAATGAAATCCGTCATGTTTGTATGAAATCATGCCGTATTTATATGAAATTCGGACTTGTTTGAAAGAATTTCGCCCGGTTGGTTTGAGTTGTTGTCAAAATGTATGCGACTAGTGTTGGATGGTTGCCTCCCGCATCCGTGTGCACGGACTAGTTCTCCCTGTCCGCGGACGGATGCGGGAGGTTTTTTACGGGTTACCGTTCAAGATGCCCTTACTAAATACTCCATCCGTTCCTAAATGTAAGTCTTTCAAGAGATTCCAATATGGACTACATACAGAGCAAAATGAGTGAATCTACCCTCTAAACTACGTCTATATACATCCGTATGTGGTCCATATTGAAATCTCTAAAAAGACTTACGACTTAAGTCTTTTTAAAGATTTCAATGAGGACTATATAGAGAGCAAAATGAGTGAATCTACGCTCTATAATATGTCCATATAATATACAGTTTGTCTACACATCTAGATGTTTTTTAAGGATGTCACATCTAAGCTTCCACAAATATATAATGCAACAATAAGAAACAAAAAAAACTAGGACAAACAAAATAGACCACAAACAAAGTGGACATCAGCTTAGACGTGACATAACTATATCGCATCTAGATGTGTTCTAGTCTTCTAGATAGACCCTAATATATATATATAGTGTTACTATTCATCACCCAGGCCAGGGTGCAGAATAAGTTTTTCTTCACCCGAGGTAATCTTACGATCATTTCATAATTAAATTACGTTTGGAATTAAAATAGTTACATTCTTATTGATTCACTACGTAAAATTTGACATAAGAAAATAAAAATATAGGTCATAAGACAAGAAAATTTGCAGTTTATGTGTATTTTAGACTATGTTTTTATGTTTATAATTTTATATAACATAAAATATTTTTTACGGCGATTATATATTTTCTTACAGTCTCTTTTTGTGTCGGAAATAAGACAAAACTTACGGAACATAAAATTACGGTGCATTGATGGTAAAATAGAGGGGGAGGGGGTGAAGAATAACTATTCCTCACCCAGGGTGACGAAATTGAATTGCATGGTTGGCCCCTTGAGTGCCAGAATTGAATTGTTGTGTGATGATCTTAAAAAGAGTCATCTTTTTGACGAGATGTACGGAGGTGGTGGATCGACCGGAGATGCATGCATGTCGTGTCGGAGACGAGGAAGAGAAGAGGACAAGCACGCCGGCGGAGGGCGAACGTTCCGTCCCCTGGGCGAGTCGCGAAATTGTGCCGGAAGTCAGACGAAGAAGAACGAAATAGATAAATCCTGAACGTTCGGAATTTAAGCATGTCACCCCGAACGTTTTCTGATGGCAACTTTAGTTGCTGCGAGGTGGCAACTTTAGTTATTAACACATGGCAACTTCGTTCCAGTTCGATTTTTTGTCAAAAAATTGTCATGTTTGTCAACATCGTCTTAACTAAAGTTGCCATGAAAAGAGTTCGGATTAGCATGCTTAAATTCTGAACGTTTGAAACTTATTGAGGTCCAAGAAGAAACAAAGGAGGAGAGAGGATGCCTTGGGCGGGCGGGCGGGTCCCACTCCAACAGCAGGAAAAATGCCTATTCTAACGTGCGCGCACCGGTTCGATCGTTCACTAGTAGAAAAAAGAAAGATTTACTTTTTTTAACACAATACAGACGGGCGAACCAACCTGTGGTTGGATGGTTAGAGGGACTGTGGTATCTTCAGCCCACTAGGGTTCAAGTCCTGGTGCTTGCATTATTTCTGGATTTATTTCAGGATTTCCGGCGATGTGTTTTCAGTGGGAGGAGATGTTCCCGTCGACGACGAGACGCCTACGGTGACTTCGTAAATTTCAAGATGATGAACACCTTCGAGAGACTGAACCGGCATACCATCTTAAGATTTTACGTTCAGGATAAATGCAAGCACCAGGACTTGAACCCTGGTGGGCTGGGATACCGCTGTCCATCTAACCATCCCAACCACAGGTTGGTTAGCAAAAAAAGGAGATGGTGTCAGTTGTGGCCACAATCATCCACGACACTAACCTCTATCTCAATGACAGCTGCGATTGACTACTAAGCCTGGATAGGAGTTGAAACAGGGTTCATCTCCACCTCTTGCAAGAAGGCCTCCAACGTAGTGGAGCTGGACAGAAGCAAGTCAACCAAATATGCATATTCATGATATGGATCAAGGAAGATGAAAAATTAAAGATAACTACATATTAAAGAATGATTACATATAAAATGAGTGTGTCTGAGAATATAAATAGTTTAGGCACATAATGCCTTGCATAATTGCTTTAACCGGTTCGGTCCAACATGAGCATAAATGCTTTGGTTGGCTCCGAGCATTCTAAAAATAGTCCTACTGGACAATGTTAATAACAGGAAATCTCTAAATACTACTTCCTCCGTTTCAAATTACTCGTCGCAGAAATGAATGTATGTAGAATTAAAATACATCTAGATACATCCATACCCGCGACAAGTAATTCGAAACGGAGGGAGTACTTGTGATGCATACGGGGACAACACAAAACAAACATTAATTTAAGTTTGTTCTCTTTATTTATTCACTACTCGCTACCTTGGTCATTCTTCACGGAGAGCATGCATCTGTTATCAAGTCGGGAAGTGTATCTACCAGCTTAAGCAGCCGCACACCCCCTGAACATGTGCTTTCAGCAAGAATTTCGCCATTGGGACACGCTGCAGCTGGAATCAGTTCCCCTTCCCAGCAGGCCATGGCCTGAGCTTTGGAGAAGTCTCTGCGCCAAAAAGTCGCTCCAGAGAGATACAGAGCAGAAGTCTCTGCACCAAAACAAACACTCATTAGTCGCTCTAGAACACTCTTTTTAATATTCCAGCAAAACTCATTAGTCGCTCTAGCACATAGTGATAAATATGAACAAACTAAACAACACCCAAATCAAAGCATGAGATGCAAGGAAGACAGATAAATGTCACCCGTCCTAGCAGGTCACCACATCGTCAAGCTTGATGCCAATCTGAAAGTAGAGCGCCTAATTTACTCTTAATCCCCGAGGCTGGCGCTACCAGTAGAGCGCCTAATTCTCGATTGCTATGATTTGTTTTGCGGTGCTGGTCTATTTCTAATCCTACACACCTGCTATATCATTGTATATTTCGAAAGTCATCCCAATCTTCTTTTTAGTATTTTCAGGGCAGACTACAGTTTCATATACATAATTATGATCTGTAACATAAAAAAAACTGATTCCCACATACATGAAATTTCACCCGCAAAACAAATCATAGCAAGCATCGTATTTTAATTTTTTAAAATCTAACGCGAACATCTTATTGTGTGCTAATAAGATTATCAGCATCGATATGCAATGCATCTCAAATGGAGTATCATATCAACTCTAAAGCCAAGGTTAATTACAGCAAACATCTAAAAAAATGTTAACTACAACACAAAGATCAAAACTGCGCTGGTCTTTGTACCATGGAGAATAAGTATCTTCTTGCTATTCTCAACTTGGGGAACAAACATGAGAGCAACAATCTGATGTGGGAGCCAGGGTAAAACACATAAAAATTATTTATAATTTCTTGACATGGAAGGTTCAAAAGTAACAGCTTTTCTAATAGCAACTAAAATAAGTTTTACACGTGGTTATTTGTACAAAGCATCGCCTATCTGCCAGAAAATTCGGCCCTTTTATGTGTGACTCGGTTCCTATAAAAAGGTACAACTTTGCAACACAGTACATGGACTAATTTGGGAAATTGCTGAAAGATGTCACTGTGTCAGTTTATGCTTGGCCACACTCACAAGCCAATAATGCTCAGATACTACCTAAGAAAATATCTATACTTTCTTGTATCCATAATAATGATGATTATTGTATGATGCTAGACGGGGTTAGTGTTCTTCTCATTCATCTTCACTCTAACTGTTAAATGTAAATCATCAGGAATTCGTCGGGATGCCATTTGAACAGATTGAAAATACTATGTCTGTATCAGCCGATTTCAAAGTGAACTATCCTTTCCTAAACCTGATGGGTACATGGAAGGTAATTTCCTTTCTAGCAGCTGGTTGTACAGCTGTACTGAAACCATTTGAATTGGCTTCCATGTAAGATTAACATGTTACTTGAACAACAAAGATTAGGTTGAATAGCAACGATGCAACACGAACCCAACTATTTCATGAGCACAGTTAGTCAATGTAAGTTAAGCCACACATCCTGATATATTAACAGGTAGTGGAAACAGGCAAAAAAAGTGTCCAAATTTGTTGTCTACTTTGAGCTACTTGCTATCCAGCATTGATTGATGAATAAATCATTTTTCTTATCGCGTACGAGATGGTCCAGGTGTTTCATCCTCTTTGCTTGCAACGAAGAAGATGATCCTGGTCCAGGCCGGTGATTGGGGTAGAGGAGGATGGAGTCAACAACCTCATGGACATGGGCTGGGGAGGCCGATCGGCCAGCCGATGACTCCCATGAATAATTTGGCTGCACAAGAACACAGATACACACACATCAATGTGCAGAACATCAGATTGAAATCTATACAAAAAGAACAACCAAAATTGCACAAACATCATGCACAAGTTTGGAAACACGATGCACAGGACCTGAGTGAAGCAAAATTTTGGGCTCAAGCGTTGAAACCAAGCTTTAATATTGCAAATCAAGAAAGGGAAACTGTGAGCAAGATAAAGGAGCATCAGTCCAGTTCTTCCTACGGATGGGAACAGACTAAGAGATCGGGAAAAGGCAAGATGTGTCAAGAAATCAAGTATGCAGATGATGCATCCAGAGCCCCTAATTAAGGTGAGCTGATTTACAAACCTCCACTCCAATTTCTTCAGACAACTGTGACCATAGTGAGGTGCTAGCTGCTAGAATTTTGTCTATTCTGGACCTAGCCCAATAGCAGTTTCAGAAATTCCTAATAAATCCTAGAGGCCCACGCAGCCCATTCATGCAAGGCAAGAGGTGTAACTAAAGTTTAGTCCCACATTGCTAGTTTAGAGGGAGTTGGACCTCTTTATAAGGGAGGCTCTTTGAGAATACGAGAGACATCACACGCGTTCCTCCTCCGCCGCCCGCCTCGCCACGACACGCCACGTGTTGCGGGAATGAGCCGAGCCGATGTCTAAATTTTTGCCACACACGACGGGTATACGAAAGGTCACGCGGAATCTGAAACGTTTTGTTGTAGTGGAAATTGAATACGAACGACAAACCTCTTCGCCTGTTGCCTGTTCGTTTCGTCTCCCTCGTTCCCTTCAGCTCCCGACGTAGCCTCTCGCCTCCTTCTCTTGCGCCTATCCTCTCAGAGAGATACACCAGAAGATCCTCTTCCTCTCGCCACAAAGTTCCTGAGCATTGCGTTGCTGCTACGATCTTCCCCATCCCAAGTTGCGGCGTGCACCGCAGGTCGGGACAGTAGGCCTCCGAAACCGCACCTTTTGAGCCTTGTACGGGAGAAGGGTGATAAGGTTTTTGGGGAGCGCTCAGCGCGACTACTGACTTCTTCGTCATGGACGCCCCAGACTCCGACGATTACTTCCCCGACGACGACTTCTTCCCCGACGTCGACAACCTCCTCGACGACATGGCTGGCGAGGACACCGACCCCAAGTACAGCGCTTCTGCTGCCGCCGTCCCATATGTGTTCTTCCTCTTTCTATTAGAGGCCCTACTACAGTTCCTTGTTCTAGTGTTTGCCCTAGATATGTTAGACTCTGTTTCATATATGCAACTTGCTATACTGTCTGCTCTAGATGTGTTCGGTTCTAGTTCATATATGAAGATGCTGTTTACCATCTCTTTGTCAAATTGCATGACCTATTTTATCATTGCTATACTAGTCGTGCTTTATCTAGTATTTCTGTTAATAAAATCATTCGGTAAATTGCTCATATTTTCAACACTAGCCCCTTTCGTCTGTGCCAAGAATGCATGTGGCAGGGGATGGGGATAGGCACTGCTGGTCCGCGACCTCGGGCCCCCGCGCCATCAATTTGCCACACCCGTCACCGACGGCCGTGTCATCGGTGCGCCGCCCCCGCACCGGCTAGCGGCAACTGAGACCACAACCACCGGACGCGGATCCGCTGCAGGGGGCTCGTCCGCCTAAGGTGATGGCCCGACAACTCCACCAGGGCTCCCGTACCATGGCCATGGCCTTACTGGCCGCGCTGGCCGCGGCGAGGCGCGCCTCGCCCCGCAGCGTCGCGGTCTCCTCCTCCGTCTCCACTCGCGCCGCCCCTCTTCCTTCCCGTCCCTCTCCTCCTATGCCCCTCTCCCTACCCATCCCTGCCCCGCCCCTCTTCTCCTCATCCAGCCTCCGCTTCACGGAGCCCAGCCACCGGACCACCGCGGACAGCGAGGAGCGGCACGGGCGTGGGGGCGAATCAGGGACGCAATCGTGGCCGTTATCCACAACCGCAAACATGGTCTTTTTTTCCAAAAACGTTTTCTCAGATCCACTTATAGAGGGACTGCGGGCTGCATTACCAAATACTGTAGGGACTTTTTTTGCAAAAGTGCCGCGACGTTGGGTGAGCGGGCAGAAGCACTAATACGGGAAAGCTTAATTTATTAATCAAAGGACGGATATATCATCTGCCAGCAGACTCATAATGAAATCAGGCGGAGCATCAATCCAACGAGATGGATTATTAGCATGTCCCCATCTAGCCAGCTCATGAGCTACATAATTTAACTCTCTAATATAATGCTTAATAGTAAACAGAATAACCTTCATTGAATCTAAGAAGCACTAATCACTTTACTATTAGGGAAAGATACATAGGAAGAAGAAAATTGTGTTTTCCTCGTTGGTGGTACTACTCCACGTCGGTTACGTTGTTTGGTGTTAGACGCGCGGTGCGGGCGCGACAATGGAATCAAAGGGACGCATCATGAATTCATAATCGAATCGATCGAAGGGACACATTTTTGTTTTCAAGCCGATCGCGCAAGGAGCATCCAAGCAGCTCCTTGAGTTTGCGCAACGACCGGATTAGTAGGCCACACCTCAATGGAGCGCCGTGAACGTGCCCTTCTCGTTTCAAAGGGTCACCGACAAGAGCCGTGAATGTTCCAGGTCCTCCCCGGTGAGGAATGCGGCGGCCGTGAACTCCATCTGCCACCTCCAATGCCTCCTGATGGACCCGGATGCCGCGTCTACATCTCTCCCCATGCCCATCGACGTCGTGCTCGGATGGATCGCATCCATGCAGCCCAGGGTTTTCACGGTCGTGGAGCAAGAGACGGACCACAATAAGCCGGGGCTGCTGACGCGGTTCAACAATGCCATGTTCAACAATGACGCGGTTCAACTACTCTGGCAATATCGCTCATTTGTGGGTTGACCCTATCAGTTCTCACCCTCCTCTTTGTGATATGTATCCAGAACTCTTTAGCATTACCAATTATCCGGACGATACTATAGCCTAGTTTAAGACTCGGCTGGTGGGGGCATGTTCAGGCGCAGGTTGAACGCTGACCTGACTCACCAGCTAGAGGGGGTGCAAGGGGTTGTTGACGCTGTCACGCCCTCTGATGAGTGTGATGGTTTTGAATGGGGCTTTGGTCCCAAATGCAGATAACTACCAAATCAGTGTATTCTTACTTAGAGAAGGATCTTGCTGGGTGCGACTACAGGTGGATTTGGAAAGCCAAACTACCTGTTAAAATCCAGATTTTTCTTTGTTAAAATCCAGATTTTTCTTTGGCAGTTATTTCAAGATGTTGTTCTCACTAGGGATGTGATGAAACATCGAAATTGGGCTGGCAACCCATGATGTTCCTACTGCAACTGCAGAGAATCTTACTTGCACCTGTTTTTCCTTTGCCCTGTTGCAAGGGTAGTTTGGCGCGCAGTTGGTGCGATGCTTGGTACTGATTTATGCCCCAACAACTTATGTCAGTTTTACTCTTGGTGCTACCCCTTTCTTCCTCATGGAGAGAGGCACTTTTTTGTGGGGTTAGCGGCTATCTGTTGGGTCATCTGGAACCGCAAAAATCAGGCCAATTTTGAATTCAAGAAATTGTCATCTACTTTTGAGATTGTCTTCACTGCTTGTACACATTTATCCTACTAGGCACAGTGGCAAAGCCACACTTGAGCTGAGTAGTCAATTGACTATGTAGCTTCTTACAAAAACAACATACATCAAGTAGAAATCAGGCCAGAAAATCTTATGAATGCATACATCTGACTACCGAACATTCACTTAACCACACATATTAGGATTCCTGGCACCGCCACTGACTAGGCAGGTCTGCTGAAGGGCGAAGAGCGAACAGAGCTGGAGCATGGCGCGTTGCTTCTGAAGAGGAATGCTAAGGAGATGATGAGCCTTTGCGCATCTGCTCACGCAGGAACCACCCGGGGATGATCATGGCGCTGTGTCCCTTGAAGTCCCTCCTTTGAAGCTGGTCGAACTTGCTTTCAGGTCATGTAGTGTTTGCCTGTCGTCTTGTTATTCTAGTGCTTTTGTTGTTCTGCCTCTGCGTAGGCTGAGGTGTAGTCTTAAGACTTCAGTTATTTTTGTGGTGAGATGATAGTGCTTCAGGGTTTTTGCCTTGTAGTAGCCGTTTCGATTGCGAACGGCTACATCGGGTTTCCCTGGAGTGCTTGAACTCGCTCTTTCCCTTTTCCTGTTTGACTATTCTTGGACATGGCTGTATTTCCGTTATTTCTATAATGGAAAGGGGATTAGCCCGGTTCAAAAAAATGTCTGTGAGCCGTAGCGGCGCCATCGGCAAAGCCGACGCAGATGCGTACGTGCAAAGGGAGATCTTCGTCATCGTATGCGGCGAGGGCAGTGCTCGCCTCTGGCGCATGGGTCTCACTCACATACCCATTCACGGCGTCTGTGTGGAGCCGCTGGAGCGCAATGCCCGCCGAGGGCGTCGACACTGCCAAGGAGCACGCTGACAAATACAAGCTGAAGATGAGCATCGGCGAGAGCAGCGGCGGCCACCTGCCGGACGAAGGGGGAATGCCCGCGTAGTGAAAGAGCGCGACATGCATTGCATGGTGGTTTGAATAATTGTTCAGAGCCGTCGAAGACAGATTGTCAATCGAATTTAGTTTATCAGTTAGCCCAAGCTTATGCTGCAGTCAATCGTCATTCAATTAAACTACTCCCTCTGTCCGACTAGCACGCGCTCTGGCGACTGCCATGGCGACCCGTTGACCGATGGAGCGCGGCGAGGCAGCGCCGGCGGCAGGCCGGGAGCCGAGCCTGGGGGCGAGCAGTGAGGGATGGGGAGTGGGTGGCCTCTCTGTTGTGGAGTGGAGCACCTTCAAACGGCGGGGAAAATACATCCTACGCCGGGCGAGAGATCCGGAAGGCTGTCTGCGGCGCTTTCGGATCAAAGCAGTTGGCTTCTTCAAATTGGATCCATCTGGTACTGATTCAAAGGGAGCAGGGACGCAGATCGAGGCCCCTGATTTCGCCAGGAAGAATCACACCATGGTGAGTTATGGAGAGTTTAATGGAGCAGTTTCTGATAGATTAATTTGCAATTCTTCTATGGATGGGACGGGGATTCTAGTGGGGTAAATCCCAACGGTTATAGCGTTGATTCTAGGGAGAAATTTGAGGAAGATGGGATGTATTTGAGGGGAGGATCTCAAGGATCGCAGCACAAAGTGTGTTCTTCCTCTGTTGTTTCTACGCCTTTGCTCTGTTGTTTGCGTGTGACACATGAACTGATGGCAAATCAAAGTGAAGCTGAGATGGACTTGGACGGGGGAGTCGAGGGATCGGGCACCAGTGAGGGTGCGCTTGCTGTGTCCCCGACGGTCGTCCAGGCCGGCGTGGAGGTCGCCAACGGCGTGGCTCCATCATCCCCGGCGCCGAGTGGTGGGGCCATCGGGGAGATGCAGATATCCCCGGTTCAGGACATGGTAAAGGCCAAGGTGGGAGGCCCAGCGGGGCTGGCGCTCACCGTGACCCCAAAGGCTTCATTCGGTTTCGCTGCTGCGACGGCGCCTCCTCAACTATGCAGGAAGGGGAAGAACAAGGCAGCCTCGAGCTCGAGTACGCACTCCAAGCCGATCGTCATCAACCTGGAGGCGGCAATGCGGGCGGTCACAGGGAAGATGGTGGTGGGCCGGGTGCTCTCCCCGTACCTGGTCGATCCCACGCTGGTCGTCAACGAGCTCAGAGGACCATGGCGGCTCCGAGGCGAAGTCGTGGCGCAGCGCGTCACCAGCGAAGACCGTCGCTTCGTCATCACCTTTAAGGAGGAGGGTGATCGGCGTCATGTGCTGCAAGCTGGACCATGGCATTTCAGAGACGATGACGTTGTTCTAGCGGCTTTCGAAGGGAAGGGCGACCCAGCAGACGTACCCCTCGACTCCATCAACATCTGGGCTCAAATATGGGGGCAACCGGTGCCGATCAAAACAGTGGAGATGGGCTACCTGCTGGGTGGCAAACTCGGCAAGGTCGCGACGGTGTCGCAAGTGAATAAGATGATCGTCGACGAGCACTTGCGTGTTCGGGTTGTGCACCGCCTCGACGAGCCTCTAAGGAAGTTCATCGACACCATTGTGACGATGCCGAATGGCAAGACAAATGAGTCCATCTACTACGTCAAGTATGAAAACCTTCCTAACTTCTGTTTCTGTTGTGGCATTCTGGGGCACACCACGGCTACTTTCTGCAACATCCCAAAAGAGCTCCGACAGCCTTCGTACACCACCGACATCAAGGCGCCGGCGTTCTGGAAGAACTCGCAGACGGCGGCCGGGTCGGGCCACCGCCAGCGTGGGGGCTTGGTAAAGCTTCCCGAATTTGCCATGGCTGGGGCGTAACAGCCCGTCCACGGCTGCCAGGTGGGCGGCCATGGGCTAGGGTCAGGGGCCGCCCAGGAGG
>NC_057794.1:577161064-577337539 GCF_018294505.1 Triticum aestivum
GGGACGTCGATGACAGCGGCAAGGTGCTGCCAACGGTGTCAGCTGGCCAGGAGGGTCAGCTGACTCTACTGGAATCCGATAATGGAGTGCAGCCGGTCGTGGCTACTGTTGCTATTGCTCTGAAGGGACTGATCAGAGCTGAAGATGGGCAAGATCAAGGCCCGATTGATGGTGTTGGACACATGAAAGGTCCGGCAACTGAAGGTGGCAGTGTGGCCGGGTCTGTTGATGCTGCTTCATATCGTCTCTCTGACCCCGTGGGGGAGGGAGTGACTGCTCAACCTGGAGCCGGGGCTCGGCTGGGCACCAAGGTGGACGTGGTGGCCGGGGGTGGCAAACAGGGCCTGGCTGCCTCTGGTGGCTCGGCGAAGTTGGCGCGCTGGAGAAGGCTTCACAGAGAGGAGCAGGAGGAATGGGCCATCGTTCAAGCGGCGTGTGTGAAGCACGTACAGTTTGGGGTCCCAACCCCTCCGAACAGTGGCAGCGACCTGTCCGGTCGCAAGGCCGCTTTTGCTGATATTTTGGAGAGCTCGACGGGCAACAAGTTAAAGATGTTTGGAAGACCAAGACCTTGTTCTTAGTTTTGATAGTATTAGTGCTGAGAGCTTTGAGTGTAGGGGAGCCGGTGTGGTTCTTCCAGCTTGTAAGAAGGTGTGTGGGGAGAGAGTGGAGGCTCAGGTAGTTATAGATGGGAATATGATTCATGTAACAAAAGAGGTAGATGGGGGAGAGGAGGAAGTTCGGGGTAAGAGGAGAGAGTCTGTGGGGGAAGGAAAAGAGGATGGGGTGTCTGCAAAGGTAGCAACCAACCCGGGGGCTGTCGGTCAACTGATGGGCACGTCTGATGTTGCCCGTCAGGAGCCATGAAAATGCTTAGCTAGAACTGACAGGGGCTGGGTCGGCCTCGCTCAGTTCAAGAATAGTCTATCTCAATAAATCTTACCGACCCAATATTATCTTTCTTTCTCAAACAAGGCAAAATAAAGAATATGTTGAGAGGTTGAGGTATAGGTTGGGCATGAAAAATGTGTTTACTGTTTCAATTAAAGGTAAAGGTGGTGGCTTAGCTGTATTTTGGGATGAGTGTTTTACTATGGAGTTAAACAAATTTGGTGAGCATTTTATTGACATGTATATCTCAAATAGTGATGGTTCAAAATGGAGATGCACTTTTGTTTATGGAGAACCGAAGGCAAGTCAAAGGTATGTCATGTGGGAGCTCCTAAGACGGGTAAAATCTCTTGGCTTTGGTCCATTGTTTTTGGTGGGTGATTTTAATGAAGTAATGTGGCAGCATGAGCATTTTTCTCGGCATAAGAGGTCTTCTAAGCTCATGGCAAACTTCCGCGAGATTCTTTCAGAATGCAATCTATTTGACTTGGGATTTCATGGGTTGCCATGCACCTATGATAATAAGCAGGAAGGTAATCACAATGTGAAGGTTCGGCTTGATCGGGCGGTGGCATGTCCCCAATGGTCTGCTATGTATCCCCATTGCAAGGTCTCACATATTATATCTTCCAGGTCAGACCACTATCCTCTGTACATTCAGTTGCTGGGGACTCGACCTAATGTCTCTGTTAATAAGCATTTCAGATATGAATCATATTGGGAGCGGGAGAGTAAAGCATTGGATGATCATATCAGAAAATGCTGGAATAAAAGTAAGCAAGTAAGGGATCTTCAGGATGTGGCAAGTAATTTGGATAAATTAATGACATCCCTACATTCATGGAGCAGGGTTCACATTGGTTATCTCCCAAAGAAACTTGACACTGCCCGCAAAAGATTGAATGGTCTATTTAAAAGAAGTGATAAGGCAGCTGTTTTGGAGAGGAAGGAAACTCTTCTGGAGATGGATGAGCTCCTTATTAAGGACGAAATCATGTGGAAGCAGAGGTCCTGTATTGACAAAATGATATTGGGGGATCGTAATACAAGTTTTTTTCAGAGAAAGGCCTCATGGAGAGCAAAGAAAAATAATATTTCTGCACTTAAGAGGAGTGATGGGTCTCTTACGGAGAATATGGAAGAAATCAAAGGTATCACTAATATGTTTTTTTCAGAATCTGTATACTTGTGATTCTAATGTTGACCCTTCTCGTATCATTTCGATTGTCAAACCTCTCGCCAATGATGATATGAATGCGGAGCTCTGTAAACCTTTTTCGGAGGAAGAGATTATTAATGCCCTTTTCCAAATTGGTCCGCTAAAGGCTCCTGGCCCGGATGGTTTTCTAGCTAGATTTTTTCCAGAGAAATTGGGGATTAATAAAGGAGGATATTGTAAGGGCAGTCCAACAATTCTTTATCTCAAGTGTTATGCTCGATGGTATAAATGACACCACTATTGTTCTTATTCCTAAAGTGAAGAATCCCCCGTCCATCAAAGACTTTAGACCGATCAACCTCTGCAATATCATCTACAAAATCATATCGAAGTGTCTGGTGAATAGGCTGAGACCTCTCTTGGATGGTATGATTTCTCCCACTTATAGTGCCTTTATTCCTGGCCGGTTAATTTCTGATAACGCGCTTATTGCTTTTGAATGTATTCACTCGCTGAGTACGTTGAAAGATAAGCGTGGAGAGTTTTGCGCTTACAAGTTGGACTTGGCAAAAGCGTACGATCGTGTGGACTGGCAATTTCTTAAAAGTATGCTTGGGGCTCTTGGTTTTGCGCCAACATGGATTAATTGGATCATGACTTGTGTTACTTCTGTGAAGTTTTCGGTGCAGTTTAATGGACAGCTATTGGAACCTTTTTACCCATCATGTGGACTCAGGCAAGGGGATCCTTTATCTCCTTATTTGTTTCTACTTGTGGTTGAGGCTCTCTCTCTTTGTTGTTAAAGGACGCTTGTGAGAAAGGTGTTCTTAAAGAGTTTAAGCTTACAAGACAAGGGCCTGGTATATCTCACTTATTGTTTGCGGATGATAGCCTCCTTTTTTTCAAGGGGTCAATTGATCAAGCCTTAAATGTTAAAACTATTCTGTTGGATTATGAGAAAGAAACTGGTCAACTTCTTAGTCCGGATAAGTGCTCCATTAAATTTGGCAAAAAGTGCAGTATGGAGGATCAGGTGGCCACGATGGTTATTCTAAATATAACTGTTGAAGGTTTTGAGGATAAGTATCTTGGTCTTCCGGTGCCAGAGGGTAGAATGAAGGTTGGGAAATTCTAGTGACCAAAGATAAGGCTTTAAAAAGAGCGTTAGATTGGATTGAAAAGTATGCTTCTACTGGTATTAAGGAATCTCAAATCAAGGCTGTTTTGCAAGCGCTGGCAGTTTATGCCATGGGACTTTTTTAAATTTCCAGTCTCATTATGTGAGGAGCTAGCTCAGATTATAAGAAATTTCTGGTGGGGAGACAAAGAGGATAGAAGGAAAAACCACTGGTTAGCTTGGGACAAACTAACAAAACCAAAAGGACAGGGAGGCATGGGGTTCCGTGACCTAAGGTTATTTAACCAAGCGATGTTAGCTAAACAGCCCTAGCGTTTATTGGTGTACCCAGAGTCGTTGTGTGCTAAGATTTTGAAGGCAAAGTATTATCCCAATGGTCACATCTTGGATACAGTTTTCCCGCAAGGCACGTCCGTGAATTGGCAAGGTATCATGCATGGTCTGGAACGGTTAAAACAAGGGGTCATATGGAGACTGGTCGATGGTAAAAATGTTAACATTTGGAGAGATAACTGGCTCCCAAGAATTTCGGGACTAAAAATTACAGCTAAAAAGCATCGAACTAGACTGAAGTGGGTGTCGGAATTATTCATGAGCGGGACGAGAAGATGGGATGAAAATTTGATTAGGCATTCATTCTTTCATCATGATGCCGAAGAGATCCTAAACTTACGCGTTCAGTCTGTGGGAGAAGGTGATGTAGTTGCTTGGCACTATGAGAAAAGTGGTATGTTCTGTGTGAAAAGTGCGTACAGACTGGCTTTAAATCTCAAGGACAACAGGGGTGAGACAGGAATATCCAGTGCTGCTGTTAATGAGGAAAGAAAACCGTGGGACGTTATTTGGAGGGCTAAGGTTCCGCAAAAAATTAGAATTTTTGCTTGGAGAGCTGCGACCAACAATTTGGTGGTTCAGGTGAATAGAGTGACTCGTCATCAAACGGTCTTCAATATGTGTACTATATGTGGAGTTCAGGATGAAAATATCTTTCACGCTCTGGTGACCTACCCTAAGGCGTGTGCTTTGCGTATCGCCTTGGGGGATGTGTGGAATATTCCGAGGGAGGAGTTGTTCAGATTTACGGGCACTACTAGGAAAAGGCTAATTAGTGGCACACCTGTTTTGGCCATTAATGGCGCACTACAGGTGCGCCACTATTATCACGCCACTAGTAACAAATACTAATGGCGCACTATAGGTGCACCATTACTACCTGTGATAGTAATGGCGCACCTATAATGCGCCATTAGTATGCGTAGAAGTGCGACATTACTATCTGACTTAGTAATGACGCACCACATAGAAGTGCACCATTACTAACAAATTTTTTTAAAAAAAAATTTCAATTTTTTTTCGTTTTTTTCTTAATCTCGGGTCACTATGGCTTAATCTTGGGTCAATATGCTTAATCTCAAGTCAAATCACACTAAGTGTCAAACTTCCCGGAAGGTCACACATCCTCACACTACTCCAGCCCGAGCATGCTTAACTTCGCAGTTCTATCCAACCACAGCACCACCTCACATAACAGGCACTTGTTGATATATCTATCATATCAATCCTATTAAACCTTGTTGACGTCTATGACTTTTTTCATGTTCATGAGTGTGATGAAATTTTGAAAAATATTTCAAACTTTCCGGTCATATTACGTATCATATTTTGAAAAAAAAAACTCCAAAAAAAATTTGAAACCAATTTTTTCCTTGTTACTAGTGGCGCACCTAGCAAATGGTGCGCCACTAGTAAGTTTGATTTTTTTTCATTTCACCCCTCTAGATCTTAAAAGCCCCGTATCTTTCGTTCTATTAGGTTTTTTGGGATTCTGAAAATCTTGAACGGGGTTGGCGCACCTTCACAAAGTGCGTCATTACTATGTGTATGAGCTGGTCAAACCTTGGTCAAAGTTAGTAATGGCGCACTTTGTGTAGGTGCGCCATTACTAAGTTCGACATAATAATGGCACACCTACACAAAGTGCGTCATTACTAAGTTGGACCAAGGTTTGACCAGGTCATACACATATTATGGCGCACCTTGTACAGATGCGTCATTACTATGTCAACTGGTAATGGCGCATTATCCCCTGGTGTGTCATTACTAACAATTTTTTTTTCAAAATTAGTAATGGCGCATTGTTGGGTTTCGTAGTAATTTCAAAAAATTTCCTACGCACACACAAGATCATGTGATGCATAGCAACGAGAGGGGAGAGTGCTGTCTACGTACCCACACAGACAACTGCGGAAGCGATGACACAACATAGAGGAAGTAGTCGTACGTCTTCACGATCCAACCGATCCAGCACCAAAACTACGGCACCTCCGAGTTCGAGCACACGTTCAGCTCGATGACGATCCCCAGACTCCGATCCAGCAAAGTGTCGGGGAAGAGTTTCGTCAGCACGACGGCGTGGTGACGATCTTGATGTACTACAGCAGCAGGGCTTCGCCTAAACTCCGCTACAGTATTATTGAGGACTATGGTGGCTGGGGGCACCGCACACGGCTAAGGAATAGATCACGTGGATCAACTTGTGTTTCTTGATGTGTCCTTTGTGCTAGCCCTGCCCCTCTATTTATATGTTGAGCCCTGGGGTCGAAACTTGGAGTAAAAGTCTCCACAAAGTCGGTTTCACCCGAAAGGCAAGAGTCCTTCTCGGACTCCAGGGCCAGACGCCAGGGTTCCCGGTGTCTGGACCCAGACGCCAGGGACCCTGGCGTCTGGCCCCTGGACTCCGCAAAACTTCCTTTTGCGCTTTCCAAAAACCTTGTGGGCTTTCCCCTTTGGCCCAAATAACGTGTTCTCGTACCCAAACATTTCGGGAAACATCCGGAACCCCTTCCGGTGATTTCCGGAACCCTTCCGGTGACCAAACACTATTATCATATATATCAAACTTTATCTCCGGACCATTCCGAAGTTCCTCGTCATGTCCGTGATCTCATCTCGGACTCCGAACAACCTTCGGTACATCAAAATGCATAAAACTCATAACAACTGTCATCGTAACTTTAAGCGTGCGGACCCTACGGGTTCGAGAACAATGTAGACATGACCGAGACACGTCTCCGGTCAATAACCAATAGCGGGACCTGGATGCCCATATTGGCTCCTACATATTCTATGAAGATCTTTATCGGTCATACCGCATAACAACATACGTTGTTCCCTTTGTCATCGGTATGTTACTTGCCCGAGATTCGATCGTCGGTATCCAATACCTAGTTCAATCTCGTTACCGACAAGTCTCTTTACTCGTTCCGTAATACATTATCAGAAATGCTGTAGTGCTCCCACTCACTTTCTTGCAAATACAGGCTTCACCGCAAGTCTGTATAAAACTATATGTTTTGATAAACTCATCAAAGCATATATTCCAACTCCGAGATGCTTGCACCAGTCCACAGATGGATCGCTGGAGTTTGCACATTTTGTTAGCACCTTTCGGATTGACAAAACCTTCTGGTTGCATCATATACAACTCTTCTTTAATAAATCCATTAAGGAATGCAGTTTTGTTTTTGCCAAATTTCATAAAATGCGGCAATTACTAACATGATTCGGACAGACTCAAGCATAGATACGAGTGAGAAACTCTCATCGTAGTCAACACCTTGAACTTGTCGAAAACTTTTGCGACAATTCTAGCTTTGTAGATAGTAACACTACTATCAGCGTCCGTCTTCCTCTTGAAGATCCATTTATTTTCTATGGCTTGCCGATCATCGGGCAAATCCATCAAAGTCCATACTTTGTTCTCATACATGGATCATATCTCAGATTTCATGGCCTCAAACCATTTCGCGGAATCTGGGCTCATCATTGCTTCCTCATAGTTCATAAGTTCGTCATGGTCTAGTAACATGACTTCCAGAACAGGATTACCGTACCACTCTGGTGCGGATCTCACTCTGGTTTACCTATGAGATTCAGTAGTAACTTGATCTGAAGTTACATGATCATCATCATTAGCTTCCTCACTAATTGGTGTAGGAGTCACAGGAACAAATTTCTATGATGAACTACTTTCCAATAAAGGAGAAGGTACAATTACCTTATCAAGTTTTCTACTTTCCTCCCACTCACTTCTTTCAAGAGAAACTCCTTCTCCAGAAAGTTTCCAAATTTAGCAAAAAATCTTGCCTTCGGATTTGTGATAGAAGGTGTACCCAACAGTTTCTTTTGGGTATCCTATGAAGACGCACTTCTCCGATTTGGGTTTGAGCTTATCAGGTTGAAACTTTTTCACATAAGCATTGCAACCTCAAACTTTAAGAAACGAAAACTTTGGTTTCTTGCCAAACCACAGTTCATAAGGCGTCGTCTCAACGGATTTTGATGGTGATTTCCGGAACCCTTCCGGTGACCAAACACTATTATCATATATATCAAACTTTATCTCCGGACCATTCCGAAGTTCCTCGTCATGTCCGTGATCTCATCTCGGACTCCGAACAACCTTCGGTACATCAAAATGCATAAAACTCATAACAACTGTCATCGTAACTTTAAGTGTGCGGACCCTACGGGTTCGAGAACAATGTAGACATGACCGAGACACGTCTCCGGTCAATAACCAATAGTGGGACCTGGATGCCCATATTGGCTCCTACATATTCTACGAAGATCTTTATCGGTCAGACCGCATAACAACATACGTTGTTCCCTTTGTCATCGGTATGTTACTTGCCTGAGATTCGATCGTCGGTATCCAATACCTAGTTCAATCTCGTTACCAACAAGTCTCTTTACTCGTTCCGTAATACATCATCTCACAACTAACATATTAGTTGTAATGCTTGCAAGGCTTATGTGATGTGCATTACCGAGAGGGCCCAGAGATACCTCTCCGACAATCGGAGTGTCAAATCCTAATCTCGAAATACGCCAACCCAACATCTACCTTTGGAGACACCTGTAATGCTCCTTTATAATCACCCAGTTACGTTGTGACGTTTGGTAGCACCCAAAGTGTTCCTCCGGAAAATGGGAGTTGCATAATCTCATAGTCATAGGAACATGTATAAGTCATGAAGAAAGCAATAGCAACATACTAAACGATCGGGTGCTAAGCTAATGGAATGGGTCATGTCAATCAGATCATTCAGCTAATGATGTGATCCCGTTAATCAAATAACAACTCCTTTGTCTATGGTTAGGAAACATAACCATCTTTGATTAACGAGCTAGTCAAGTAGAGGCATACTAGTGACACTCTGTTTGTCTATGTATTCACACATGTATTATGTTTCCGGTTAATACAATTCTAGCATGAATAATAAACATTTATCATGAAATAAGGAAATAAATAATAACTTTATTATTGCCTCTAGGGCATATTTCCTTCAGTCTCCCACTTGCTCTAGAGTCAATAATCTAGATCACATCACTATGTGATTAACATCGATAGTTCACATCATCATGTGATTAACACCCATAGTTCACATCGCCATGTGACCAACACCCAAAGGGTTTACTAGATTCGGTAATCTAGTTCACATCGCTATGCGATTAACACCCAAAGAGTACTAAGGTGTGATCATGTTTTGCTTGTGAGAGAATCTTAGTCAACGGTCTTTCACATTCAGATCCGTTATGTATTTTGCAATTTTCTATGTCTACAATGCTCTTCACGGAGCTACTCTAGCTAATTGCTCCCACTTTCAATATGTATCTAGATCGAGACTTTAGAGTCATCCAGATCAGTGTCAAAACTTGCATCGACGTAACCCTTTACGGTGAACCTTTTTGTCACGTCCATAATCGAGAAACATATCCTTATTTCACTAAGGATAATTCTGACCGTTGTCCAGTGATCTACTCCTAGATCACTATTGTACTTCCTTGCCAAATCAGTGCAGGGTACACAATAGATCTGGTATACAGCATGACATACTTTATAGAACCTACGGCCAAGGCATAGGGAATGACTTTCATTCTCTTTCTATCTTCTGCCGTGGTCGGGCTTTGAGTCTTACTCAACTTCACACCTTGTAATACAGGCAAGAACTCTTTCTTTGACTGCTCCATTTCGAACTACTTCAAAATCTTGTCAAGGTATGTACTCATTGAAAAAACTTATCAAGCGTCTTGATCTATCTCTATAGATCTTGAAGCTCAATATGTAAGCAGCTTCACCGAAGTCTTTCTTTGAAAAACTCCTTTCAAACACTCATTTATGCTTTACAGAATAATTCTATATCATTTCCGATCAACAATATGTCATTCACATATACTTATCAGAAATGCTGTAGTGCTCCCACTCACTTTCTTGTAAATACAGGCTTCACCGCAAGTCTGTATAAAACTATATGCTTTGATCAACTCATCAAAGCATATATTCCAACTCCGAGATGCTTGCACCAGTCCACAGATGGATCGCTGGAGTTTGCACATTTTGTTAGCACCTTTCGGATTGACAAAACCTTCTGGTTGCATCATATACAACTCTTCTTTAATAAATCCATTAAGGAATGCAGTTTTGTTTTTGCCAGATTTCATAAAATGCGGCAATTACTAACATGATTCGGACAGACTCAAGCATAGATACGAGTGAGAAACTCTCATCGTAGTCAACACCTTGAACTTGTCGAAAACTTCTGCGACAATTCTAGCTTTTTAGATAGTAACACTACTATCAGCGTCCGTCTTCCTCTTGAAGATCCATTTATTTTCTATGGCTTGCCGATCATCGGGCAAATCCATCAAAGTCCATACTTTGTTCTCATACATGGATCATATCTCAGATTTCATGGCCTCAAACCATTTCGCGGAATCTGGGCTCATCATCGCTTCCTCATAGTTCATAAGTTCGTCATGGTCTAGTAACATGACTTCCAGAACAGGATTACCGTACCACTCTGGTGCGGATCTCACTCTGGTTTACCTATGAGATTCAGTAGTAACTTGATCTGAAGTTACATGATCATCATCATTAGCTTCCTCACTAATTGGTGTAGGAGTCACAGGAACAAATTTCTGTGATGAACTACTTTCCAATAAAGGAGAAGGTACAATTACCTTATCAAGTTTTCTACTTTCCTCCCACTCACTTCTTTCAAGAGAAACTCCTTCTCCAGAAAGTTTCCAAATTTAGCAAAAAATCTTGCCTTCGGATTTGTGATAGAAGGTGTACCCAACAGTTTCTTTTGGGTATCCTATGAAGACGCACTTCTCCGATTTGGGTTTGAGCTTATCAGGTTGAAACTTTTTCACATAAGCATTGCAACCTCAAACTTTAAGAAACGACAACTTTGGTTTCTTGCCAAACCACAGTTCATAAGGCGTCGTCTCAACGGATTTTGATGGTTCCCTATTTAACGTGAATGCAGCTGTCTCTAATGCATAACCCCAAAACGATAGTGGTAGATCGGTAAGATACATCATAGATTGCACTATATCCAATAAAGTACGGTTATGACATTCGGACACCCCATTACATTGTGGTGTTCCAGGTGGCATGATTAGTGAAACTATTTCACATTGTTTTTAACTGAAGGCCAAACTCGTAACTCAAATACTCTTCTCTACGATCAGATCATAGAAACTTTATTTTCTTGTTACGATGATTTTTCACTTCACTCTGAAATTCTTTGAACTTTTCAAATGTTTCAGACTTATGTTTCATCAAATAGATATACTCATATCTGCTCAAATCATCTGTGAAGATCAGAAAATAATGATACTTGTCACGAGCCTCAATATTCATCGGACCACATACATCAGTATGTATGATTTCCAACAAATCTGTTGCTCGCTCCATTGTTCCGAAGAACAGAGTCTTAGTCATCTTGCCCATGAGGCATGGTTCGCAAGCATCAACTGATTCATAATCAAGTGATTCCAAAAGCCCATCAGCATGGAGTTTCTTCATGCGCTTTACACCAATATGACCTAAACGGCAGTGCTACAAATAAGTTGCACTATCATTATTAACTTTGCATCTTTTGGTTTCAATATTATGATTATGTGTATCACTACGATCGAGATCCAACGAACTATTTTCATTGGGTGTGTAACCATATAAGGTTTTATTCATATAAACAGAACAACAATTTATTCTCTTACTTAAATGAATAACTGTATTACAATAAACATGATCAAATCATATTCATGCTCAACGCAAACACTAAATAACACTTATTTAGGTTCAACACTAATCTCGAAATTATAGGGAGTGTGCCATGATGATCATATCAATCTTGGAACCACTTCCAACACACATCGTCACTTCACCCTTAACTAGTCTCTGTTTATTCTGCAACTCACGTTTCGAGTTACTAATCTTAGCAACTGAACTAGTATCAAATACTGAGGGTTTGCTATAAACACTAGTAAAGTACACATCAATAACATGTATATCAAATATACTTATGTTCATTTTGCCATCCTTCTTATCCGCCAATCACTTGGGGTAGTTCCGCTTCCAGTGACCAGTCCCTTTGCAGTAGAAGCACTTAGTCTCAGGCTTAGGACCAGACTTGGGCTTCTTCACTTGAGCAGCAACTTGGTTGCTGTTCTTCTTGAAGTTCCCTTTCTTCCCTCTGCCCTTTTCTTGAAACTAGTGATCTTGTCAACCATCAACACTTGATGTTTTTCTTGATTTCTACCTTCGTTGATTTCAGCATCACGAAGAGCTTGGGAGTTGTTTCTGTTATCCCTTGCATATTATAGTTCATCACGAAGTTCTACTAACTTGGTGATGGTGACTAGAGAATTATGTCAATCACTATCTTATCTGGAAGATTAACTCCCACTTGATTCAAGCGATTGTAGTACCCAGACAATCTAAGCACATGCTCACTAGTTGAGCTATTCTCCTCCATCTTTTAGCTATAGAACTTGTTGGAGACTTCATATCTCTCAACTCGGGTATTTGCTTGAAATATTAACTTCAACTCCTGGAACATCTCATATGGTCCATGATGTTCAAAACGTCTTTGAAGTCCCGATTCTAAGCCGTTAAGCATGGTGCACTTAAACTATCAAGTAGTCATCATATTGAGCTAGCCAAACGTTCATAACGTCTGCATCTGCTCCTGCAATAGGTCTGTCACCTAGCGGTGCATCAAGGACATAATTCTTCTGTGCAGCAATGAGGATAAACCTCAGATCACGGATCCAATCCGCATTATTGCTACTAACATATTTCAACACAATTTTCTCTAGGAACATATCCAAATAAACATATGAAAGCAACAACGCGAGCTATTGATCTACAACATAGATATGCTAATACTACCAGGACTTAGTTCATGATAAATTAAAGTTCAATTAATCATATTACTTAAGAACTCCCACTTAAAAAGACATCCATCTAATCCTCTAAGTGATTACGTGATCCAAATCAACTAAACCATAACCGATCATCACGTGAGATGGAGTAGTTTTCAATGGTGAACATCGTTATGTTGATCATATCTACTATATGATTCACGCTCGACCTTTCGGTCTCCGTGTTCCGAGGCCATATCTGCATATGCTAGGCCTGTCAAGTTTAACCTGAGTATTCTACGTGTGCAAAACTGGCTTGCACCCGTTGTAGATGGACGTAGAGCTTATCACACCCGATCATCACGTGGTGTCTGGGCACGACGAACTTTGGCAATGGTGCATACTCAGGGAGAACACTTCTTGATAATTTAGTGAGAGATCATCTTATAATGCTACCGTCAATCAAAGCAAGATAAGATGCATAAAAGGATAAACATCACATGCAATCAATATAAGTGATATGATATGGCCATCATCATCTTGTGCTTGTGATCTCCATCTTCGAAACACCGTCGTGATCACCATTGTCACCGGCGCGACACCTTGATCTCCATCGTAGCATCGTTGTCGTCTCGCCATCTTATGCTTCCACGACTATCACTACCGCTTAGTAATAAAATAAAGTAAAGCATTACATCGCGATTGCATTGCATACAATAAAATGACAACCATAAGGCTCCTGCCAGTTGCCGATAACTCGGTTACAAAACATGATCATCTCATACAATAAAATTCAGCATCATGTCTTGACCATATCACATCACCACATGCCCTGCAAAAACAAGTTAGACGTCCTCTACTTTATTGTTGCAAGTTTTACGTGGCTGCTACGGGCTTAAGCAAGAACCAATCTCACCTACGCATCAAAACCACAACGATAGTTTGTCAAATAGACTCCGTTTTAACCTTCGCAAGGACCGGGCGTAGCCATACTTGGTTCAACTAAAATTGGAGACAGTCGCCCGCAAGCCACCTATGTGCAAAGCACGTCGGGGGAACCGGTCTCGCGTAAGCGTACGCGTAATGTTGGTCCGGGTCGTCTCGTCCAACAATGCCGCCGAACCAAAGTATGACATGCTGGTAGGCAGTATGACTTATATCGCCCACAACTCACTTGTGTTCTACTCGTGCATATAACATCAAGATAAATAACCTAGGCTCGGATGCCACTGTTGGGTTTCGTAGTAATTTCAAAAAAATTCCTACGCACACGCAAGATCATGTGATGCATAGCAACGAGAGGGGAGAGTGTTGTCTACGTACCCACGCAGACCGACTGCGGAAGCGATGACACAACGTAGAGGAAGTAGTTGTACGTCTTCACGATCCAACCGATCCAGCACCGAAACTACGGCACCTCCGAGTTCGAGCACACGTTCAGCTCGATGATGATCCCCGGACTCCGATCCAGCAAAGTGTCGGGGAAGAGTTTCGTCAGCACGACGGCATGGTGACGATCTTGATGTACTACAGCAGCAGGGCTTCGCCTAAACTCCGCTACAGTATTATTGAGGACTATGGTGGCTGGGGGCACCACACACGGCTAAGGAATAGATCACGTGGATCAACTTGTATTTCTTGATGTGTCCTTTGTGCTAGCCCTGCCCCTCTATTTATATGTTGAGCCCTGGGTCGAAACTTGGAGTAAAAGTCTCCACAAAGTCGGTTTCACCCGAAAGGCAAGAGTCCTTCTCGGACTCCAGGGCCAGACGCCAGGGTTCCCGGCGTCTGGACCCATACGCCAGGGACCCTGGCGTCTGGCCCCTGGACTCCGCAAAACTTCCTTTTGCGCTTTCCAAAAACCTTGTGGGCTTTCCCCTTTGGCCCAAATAACGTGTTCTCGTACCCAAACATTTCGGGAAACATCCGGAACCCCTTCCGGTGATTTCCGGAACCCTTCCGATGACCAAACACTATTATCATATATATCAAACTTTATCTCCGGACCATTCCGGAGTTGTTGGGGAACGTAGTAATTTCAAAAAATTTCCTACGCACACGCAAGATCATGGTGATGCACAGCAACGAGAGGGGAGAGTGTTGTCTACGTACCAACGCAGACCGACTGCGGAAGCGATCACACAACGTAGAGGAAGTAGTCGTACGTCTTCCCGATCCGACCGATCCAAGCACCGTTACTCCGGCACCTCCAAGTTCTTAGCACACGTACGCTCAATGACGATCCCCGGGCTCCGGTCCAGCAAAGCGTCGGGGAAGAGTTCCGTCAGCACGACGGCGTGGTGACGATCTTGATGTTCTACTGACGCAGGGCTTCGCCTAAGCACTACAACGATATGACCGAGGTGGAATATGGTGGTAGGGGGCACCGCACATGGCTAAGGAACGATCTCAATGATCAACTTGTGTGTCTAGAGGTGCCCCTGCCTCCATATATAAAGGAGCCAAGGGGGAGGGGTGCGGCCAGCCTATGGAGGTGCAGGAGGAGTCCTACTCCTACCGGGAGTAGGACTCCCCCCCCCCCCCCAATCCTACTCCAAATAGGACTCCCAAGGGGGAAAGAGAGAGAGAGGTGGCCGGCCACCTCTCCTAGTCCTAATAGGACTAGAGGAGGGGGGGAGGCGCGCAGCCCACCATGGCAGCCCCTTTCACCTTTCCACTAAAGCCCAATTAGGCCCATATGGCTCCCGGGGGGTTCCGGTAACCTCCCGGTAATCCGGTAAAATCCCGATTTCACCCGGAACACTTCCGATATCCAAACATAGGCTTCCAATATATCAATCCTTATGTCTCGACCATTCCGAGACTCCTCGTCATGTCCGTGATCACATCCGGGACTCAGAACTAACTTCGGTACATCAAGAAAGCATAAACTCATAATAACTGTCATCGTAACGTTAAGCGTGCGGACCCTACGGTTCGAGAACAATGTAGACATGACCGAGACACGTCTCCGGTCAATAACCAATAGCGGGACCTGGATGCCCATATTGGCTCCTACATATTCTACAAAGATCTTTATCGGTCAGACCGCATAACAACATACGTTGTTCCCTTTGTCATCGGTATGTTACTTGCCCGAGATTCGATCGTCGGTATCCAATACCTAGTTCAATCTCGTTACCGGCAAGTCTCTTTACTCGTTCTGTAATACATCATCCCGCAACTAATTCATTAGTTGCAATGCTTGCAAGGCTTATGTGATCTGCATTACCGAGAGGGCCCAGAGATACCTCTCCGACAATCGGAGTGACAAATCCTATTCTCGAAATACGCCAACCCAACATCTACCATTGGAGACACCTGTAGTACTCCTTTATAATCACCCAGTTACGTTGTGACGTTTGGTAGCACCCAAAGTGTTCCTCCGGCAAACGGGAGTTGCATAATCTCATAGTCATAGGAACATGTATAAGTCATGAAGAAAGCAATAGCAACATACTAAACGATCGGGTGCTAAGCTAATGGAATGGGTCATGTCAATCAGATCATTCACCTAATGATGTGATCCCGTTAATCAAATAACAACTCTTTGTCCATGGTTAGGAAACATAACCATCTTTGATTAACGAGCTAGTCAAGTAGAGGCATACTAGTGACACTCTGTTTGTCTATGTATTCACACATGTATTATGTTTCCGGTTAATACAATTCTAGCATGAATAATAAACATTTATCATGATATAAGGAAATAAATAATCTAGTTCACATCGCCATGTGATTTAACAGCAATAGTTCACATCACCATGTGATTAACACCCATAGTCCACATCAATATGTGACCAACACCCAAAGGGTTTACTAGAGTCAATAATCTAGTTCACATTGTTTATGTGATTAACACCCAAAGAGTACTAAGGTGTGATCATGTTTTGCTTGTGAGATAATATTAGTCAACGGGTCTGTCACATACAGATCCGTAAGTATTTTGCGAATTCTATGTCTACAATGCTCTGCATGGAGCTACTCTAGCTAATTGCTCCCACTTTCAATATGTATCTAGATCGAGACTTAGAGTCATCCAGATCTATGTCAAAACTTGCATCGACGTAACTTTTTACGACGAACCTTTTTGTCACGTCCATAATCGAGAAACATATCCTTATTTTACAAAGGATATATCTGACCGCTGTCCAGTGATCTACTCCTAGATCACTATCGTACTCCCTTGCTAAATCAGTGCAGGGTATACAATAGATCTGGTATACAGCATGACATACTTTATAGAACCTATGGCCAAGGCATAGGGAAGACTTTCATTCTCTTTCTATCTTCTGCCGTGGTCGGGCTTTGAGTCTTACTCAACTTCACACCTTGTAATACACGCAAGAACTCTTTCTTTGACTGCTCTATTTTGAACTACTTCAAAATCTTGTCAAGGTATGTACTCATTGAAAAAACTTATCAAGCATCTTGATCTATCTTTATAGATCTTGAAGCTCAATATGTAAGCAGCTTCACCGAAGTCTTTCTTTGAAAAAACTCCTTTCAAATACTCCTTTATGCTTTACAGAATAATTCTATATTATTTCCAATCAACAATATGTCAATCACATATACTTATCAGAAATGTTGTAGTGCTCCCACTCACTTTCTTGTAAATACAGGCTTCACCGCAAGTCTGCATAAAACTATATGCTTTGATCAACTCATCAAAGCGTATATTCCAACTCCAAGATGCTTGTACCAGTCCATAGATGGATTGCTGGAGCTTGCATATTTTGTTAACACCTTTAGGATCGACAAAACCTTCTAGTTGCATCGTATACAACTCTTCTTTAATAAATCCATTAAGGAATGCAGTTTTGTTTATCCATTTGCCAGATTTCATAAAATGTGGCAATTGCTAACATGGTTCGAACAGACTTAAGCATAGATACGAGTGAGAAACTCTCATCGTAGTCAACACCTTGAATTTGTCGAAAACCTTTTGCGACAATTCTAGCTTTGTAGATAGTAACACTACTATCAGTGTCCGTCTTCCTCTTGAAGATCCATTTATTTTCTATGGCTTGCTGATCATCGGGCAAATCCATCAAAGTCCATACTTTGTTCTCATACATGGATCATATCTCAGATTTCATGGCCTCAAACCATTTTGCGGAATCTGGGCTCATCATCGCTTCCTCATAGTTCGCAAGTTCGTCATGGTCTAGTAACATGACTTCCAGAACAGGATTACCGTACCACTCTGGTGCGGATCTCACTCTGGTTTACCTACGAGATTCGGTAGTAACTTGATCTGAAGTTTCATGATCATCATCATTAGCTTCCTCACTAATTGGTGTAGGTGTCACAGAAACCGGTTTCTGTGATGTATTACTTTCCAATAAGGGAGGAGGTACAGTTACCTCATCAAGTTCTACTTTCCTCCCACTCACTTCTTTCAAGAAAAACTCCTTCTCCAGAAAGTTTCTGAATTTAGCAACAAAATTCTTGCCTTCGGATCTGTGATAGAAGGTGTACCCAACAATCTCCTTTGGGTATCCTATGAAGACATATTTCTCCGATTTGGGTTTGAGCTTATCAGGTTGAAACTCTTTCACATAAGCATTGCAACCTCAAACTTTAAGAAACGACAGCTTAGGTTTCTTGCTAAACCATGGTTCATATGGTGTCGTCCCAACGGATTTAGATGGTGCCCTATTTAATGTGAATGCAGCTGTCTCTAATGCATAACCCCAAAACGATAGTGGTAGATCGGTAAGATACATCATAGATTGCACTATATCTAATAAAGTACGGTTATGACGTTCGGACACACCATTACATTGTGGTGTTCCAGGTGGCATGAGTAGTGAAACTATTTCACATTGTTTTTAACTGAAGGCCAAACTCGTAACTCAAATACTCTTCTGTACGATCAGATCGTAGAAACTTTATTTTCTTGTTACGATGATTTTCCACTTCACTCTGAAATTCTTTGAACTTTTCAAATGTTTCAGACTTATGTTTCATCAAGTAGATATACTCATATCTGCTCAAATCATCTGTGAAGATTAGAAAATAATGATACTTGTTGCGAGCCTCAATATTCATCGAACCACATACATCAGTATGTATGATTTCCAACAAATCTGTTGCTCGCTCCATTGTTCCGAAGAACAGAGTCTTAGTCATCTTGCCCATGAGGCATGGTTCGCAAGCATCAACTGATTCATAATCAAGTGATTCAAAAAGCCCATCAGCATGGAGTTTCTTCATGCGCTTTACACCAATATGACCTAAACAGCAGTGCCACAAATAAGTTGCACTATCATTATTAACTTTGCATCTTTTGGTTTCAATATTATGATTATGTGTATTACTACGATCGAGGTCCAACGAACTATTTTCATTGGGTGTGTAACCATATAAGGTTTTATTCATGTAAACAGAACAACAATTTATTCTCTTACTTAAATGAATAACTGTATTACAATAAATATGATCAAATCATATTCATGCTCAACACAAACACCAAATAACACTTATTTAGGTTCAACACTAATCCCGAAAGTGTAGGGAGTGTGCGATGATGATCATATCAATCTTGGAACCACTTCCAACACACATCATCACTTCACCCTTAACTAGTCTCTGTTCATTCTGCAACTCCCGTTTCGAGTTACTAATCTTAGCAACTGAACTAGTATCAAATACTGAGGGGTTGCTATAATCACTAGTAAAGTACACATCAATAACATGTATATCAAATATACTTATGTTCACTTTGCCATCCTTCTTATCCGCCAATCACTTGGGGTAATTCCGCTTCCAGTGACCAGTCCCTTTGCAGTAGAAGCACTTAATCTCAGGCTTAGGATCAGACTTGGGCTTCTTCACTTGAGCAGCAACTTGCTTGCAGTTCTTCTTGAAGTTCTCCTTCTTCCCTCTGCCCTTTTCTTGAAACTAGTGGTCTTGTCTACCATCAACACTTGATGTTTTCCTCGATTTCTACCTTCGTCAATTTCCGCATTACGAGGAGCTTGGGAATCGTTTCCGTTATCCCTTGCATATCATAGTTCATCACGAAGTTGTACTAACTTGGTGATGGTGACTAGAGAATTCTGTCAATCACTATCTTATCTGGAAGATTAACTCCCACTTGATTCAAGCGATTGTAGTACCCAGACAATCTGAGCTCATGCTCACTAGTTGAGCGATTCTCCTCCATCTTTTAGCTATAGAACTTGTTGGAGACTTCATATCTCTCAATTCGGGTATTTGCTTGAAATATTAACTTCAACTCCTTGTCGGTGTACTAGAATAGGGGTACCCTAGTACCCCGAACTTGTGCACGGGCAGTTGCAGCACCCCGCGGAAAAGGCTTGCGGGGCGATCGCCAAGATCCCCCAAGGTTCCCTTGGAGCCATCCAATAACAAAGTATTTAAGCTAAGGAGACAAGACCCCGGCAAGAGGAGCTTGCCGGGAAGGCCAACCAAGGCGCTCCAAGGAACTTGCCGCGACGCGCCACGCGCTCCGGCAAGGCAACAAGGCCCCGGCAAGAGGAGCTTGCCGGGAAGACAAACCAAGGTACCTCGAAGCCCGGTGGGCGACAAGCCTCCAGGCCCGACAAGATAGCGGCAGCGGCAAGGCGCTTGCCGCGGCAGGCGGCCACTCTGTGCCCACGCTCCAACGCATCCACCAACGTGTCGTTTTGGAGGCCTCTTCAGACGCGCGTGGTGGGAGGCTATGCAGCCAGCGGTGCACTGTGGCATGCGAAGCTGACAAGATCACCATCGTGGCGAACGGTGGCGCCCTTAACGGTCCCTTTCTGCACTGTTTGGGTGACTCAAACGGGCATTTAATGCCCTTGTCCCCTGCCGTCAGAGTTAGGTGGGGTGCACCGTACAAGCAACTGTATCACCTACTTCGCTTTTTACGTTTTTACCCTCCTCTGCGTTGCCACCTGTCGGTGACCCCCTTTAGCGTATAAAAGGAGGCCCATGCGCAACGTAGGGGGGGTTCGGGGGGGGGGGGTTCGAAGGTTTGAAGGCGCAATCACTTCGACTCATTTTGTAAACCAGAAAGACACCACGCTCTCTCGAGAGCAAGAACACAAGAGAACAAAGCCAGACAAGCAGCAGTAGGAGTATTATCTCTCCGAAGAGCTCCGAAGCTGGGTAAACCACTCGTGTGCTTCGCCTCGATCTGCTCTTCGTGCAACCTCCGCCCCCCATCGAACCGTAAGGGGCCCGGTCCGCCGGCCCCATAGGTGTTCGTGGATCAGCTTTCCCACGACATCTTTGGCGCGCCAGGTAGGGGGGCGTCGAGATTGTGTGAACCTGATCCGGTGTTCACACGAGCTAGATTTTCATTCCCTTCATCAACATGCCACCGAAGAAGAAGGTTTCGGAGGCAGCCGCTCCGTCCACGTCGCTTTTGCCACCGTTGGAGCAAATGGGTGGTGGAGTGGACGCCGGCAGAAGAACAGGCGTCGATGAGGGCGCTCACAGTGCTGCCAAGTCCAAGGACAGGGCGGCACAGACCTCGGCGTCCATACGCGTACCGCGCCCGTCTCAGGAGGCGCGGGACCAATAGCACCATGGCACTCGCAACACCATGCGCATGATAGACCAAGGCCAAGCTGGTGGATCTCGGGGCGCTCAAGACCAACATGTGCGCCAGCATGCTGGCACGAGCGGGGCACGGTCGCATGGACGGGATACTGCTCCTTCTAACATAGTTAGAAGTTCGAGCACGTCCCGCTCCTCGCGCCATCCGCCACTGCCACCCACCACTCCAGCAGAAGCTTTGGCGCGAGCTCAACTTCTCCTAGATTACCCTCCGACGTCGGACAAGATCGACGAATGGAGAGCCACCATTCCGAGTCTCATCGGCTATGCCAACGGCGACACTCCACGGCGGCCGAGCACGTCGCCGCCGCGGCAGGGTTGCCGGACGCGAGCCTGTGGCGACGAAACGGGTGGAGGTGCAACTACCACGCAATCACCGCCCCGAAGGCCAAGATCGCCGACTCACCGGATCCACCTCGATAGCGACTCCACTGCATCGTTGGATCCACGAGCTCGTCGCGATCAGCGCCAAGTTCTTCATGATCGACAACAAGAAGACGCTCGAACCCGTATCGAGCGCCAAAGAGAAGCGCGACGTCAATCTGACAAGCGCGCTGGGCCCTCTGTTGACATGCATGCGCCAGGGGAACCAGGCGATCTGCCGTACGCGGTAGGTTGTCCTGCGTTCACTTGTGAGCTGCGGCAAGTCCAGTGGCCCACTACAAAAAACTTCAAGCCAGACGTACCGGAGAAGTACGACGGCAAGACGCATCCATCAGAGTTCCTCAGCATCTACACCATTGCGGTGCAAGCTGCCGGAGGACGAGATGACAAGATCCTTGCCAACTACTTCCCGCTGGTGCTCAAGCCCAACGTCAGATCCTGGCTCATGCACTTGCCGGACAACTCCATATCCTCTTGGGCTGATCTGTGCCATCAGTTTGTCGGCGCCTTTACAGGCGGACACAAGCCTCATGGCCAGGAGAGTGATCTTCATCTGCTCGCCCAGAAGGAAGGAGAGCCCCTGCGCAAGTACATTCAGAGATTCAGCAGTGTGCAGCACAACATCCCAGATGTCCACCCTGCCGTGGTGATCAGCGCGTTCCATCAGAATGTGCGAAACCGCAGGATGCGAGAGGAAATGGCGATGTGCAAGATCAGGGACGTCAGTGAGTTATATGCACTGGCCGACAAGTGTGCGCGTGCTGAGGAAGGGAGGAGACTCCCCGAAGAAAATATAGGAGCGGGAGGATCTGACAGCAAAGATGCTGCTCCGACAAGGAAAAACCGGCGGCGGAACAATAGAAGGAGAAAAGGTAAAGAGGTGCTAGTTGTTGAGCAGTCCGGCAACGGTGGTGGCGCCAAGGAAGCCAAAGCTGGTGACTCCGGCAAGGAGGTTGCCGCGGAGGTGGCGGTCGCCGACAAGCAGGACGGCACCAACAAGCAGTATTGCAAGATTCACCGCACCAAGAGCCATGATCTCCAGAACTGTAAGAAAGTGGAACAGCTTGTTGAGCAACAGAAAGCTGAATACGAGCGGCGCGACAAGGAGAAGGCCCAGGAAGGTGCTGGTGGATCCGGCAAGAAACGTCCCGGCCGAGGAGGACGCCACGGCAAGGCCAAGCAGCGGCAAGGAGACAGACCTCCTCGCGGCCGCGACAAGGATGAAGATGACGGCGACGATGAAGATATGGATGATGAGGAGACTTATGAGCAGGAGTTCCAGAAAGCCACAGAGGTCCTGTGCGTTGACGGTGGTGCTTCTCTGCATGCCTCGCACCGCCAGCTCAAGCAGTGGATGCGGGAAGTTAATGCAGCAGAACCACCCGTCGAGTCACGCAAGCCTCTGAAATGGTCCAGCACGCCTATCATCTTTGATATTGAGGACCACCCTGATCGCATAACCGCGGTCGGGTGTTTGCCGATGTTGGTTTCACCAACAATCCGCAACCTCAAGGTCACAAAGATGCTAGTTGACGGCGGGGCCGGCTTGAATTTGATCTCCTCCGCGGTGCTCCAGAAGCTCCAGATCCCTGACAGCGAGCTCGAAGAGACCGGCACATTTCAAGGAATTAACCCGGGAAGGAGCAAGCCAAAGGGAAAGATCACGTTACCGGTAACATTTGGCAGTGAGCTAAACTTCAGGACTGAGAGGGTCACGTTTGACGTTGCCGACTTTCCATTACCTTACAATGGAATCCTTGGCCGTCCAGCACTCGCCAAGTTCATGGCAACCTCTCATTATGCGTACAACGTACTGAAAATGCCAGGCCCAATAAGTGTCATCTCTGTCCCTGGCGACAAGAAAGATGCTCTTATCTGCGCCGACAAGATCTACCGGGAAGCAGCAGCCGCAGCAGAACACAAGACCCTTGCCGCTGGAGCTCCCGGGGGGAAGATGAAGACCAAGTCCGGCAAGAGCTCTGATGCCCACTCCGGCAAGCGCACCTCTTCGGAGTGCTGCGCTACCGTCGAGGACGCACCATCGAGCTCCACCGGCAAGTGTAAAAAAGCAATGGTAGCTCCACCTGAGACTAAGAAGGTGTCCGCCAAGGAGGATGGCACTGGTGGTACCTTCACCATCAGCGCCACTCTTGACCCCAAATAGGAAAGCGCGCTCGTTGCTTTCCTGCGGGCGAATGTCGACGTGTTTGCGTGGCAACCATCTGATATCCCCGATGTTCCCAGGAAAGTGATTGAGCACCACCTTGCCGTCTGTCCTCATGCGCGGCCCGTCAAGCAGAGAGTCAGGAAGCAGGCAGTGGAGCGCCAAGAATTCATAGCAGAAGAAATCAAGAAGTTGGAAGCGGCAGGCCTTGTCAGAGGAGTGCTCCATCCCACGTGGTTGGCCAATCCTGTTGTTGTGCGCAAGGCTAACGGGAAATGGAGACTTTGTATTGACTTCACTGATGTTAATAAAGCTTGTCCCAAAGACCCATTTCCCTTGCCGCGTATTGACCAGATTGTTGACTCCACAGCCGGATGTGATTTGCTTTCATTTCTTGATGCATATTCGGGATACCATCAAATCTTCATGGCAGAAGAAGATGAAGAGAAAACCGCATTTATCACCCCGTGTGGCACGTACTGCTTCGTACGGATGCCCTTCGGTTTGAAGAATGCTGGTTCAACATTCGCAAGGGTAGTCCACCATGCTTTTGAGCCGCAAATGCACAGAAATGTGGAAGCCTACATGGATGACATAGTGGTCAAGAGCAAGAACAGGGCGACCCTAATCCAAGACTTAGACGAAACATTTGCAAATCTGCGCAAGATCAACCTCAAGCTTAACCCCGAGAAGTGCGTGTTTGGAGTCCCTTCCGGCAAGCTTCTCGGGTTCTTCGTGTCTCAGCGGGGAATTGAAGCCAATCCCGACAAAATCAAGGCCATTGAGCAGATCGAAGCACCAAAGCGCGTCAAGGATGTACGAAGGCTTGCCGGTTGCGTGGCTGCTCTCAGCAGGTTTATCTCTAGATCTGGTGAGCGCGCCCTGCCATTTTTCAAAATTTTGAAAAAGGCAGGTCCAATGAAATGGACTCCGGAGGCGGAGGCTGCGCTGCAGGACTTGAAGAGATACATGTCCTCCACTCCAACGCTTGTCGCACCTAAGCCACAAGAGAAGTTGCTGCTGTATATAGCAGCAACCAATTAAGTGGTTAGTGCTGCGTTAGTGGCGGAGAGAGAGGCAGATGATGAGCCGGCAACCATGGCAGATGCATCCAGCGACAAGCAAGGGGCTTCGCCGACAAGCTCTGGTCTCGACAAGGATGGATCTACGCAGGAGCACGACAAGATACAGAAGAGAATGGTGCAGCGTCCAGTTTACTTTGTCAGTTCCCTTCTACAAGGGGCTAGGTCAAGGTACTCTGGCGTGTAGAAACTGCTTTTCGGCCTTCTCATGGCCTCGAGAAAGCTGCGCCATTACTTCCAAGCACATGAGATCACAGTCGTCACTCGCTTTCCGCTGAAGAGGATACTGCAAAATCCAGAAGCAACGGGCAGGATTGTCGAGTGGGCGCTGGAACTGTCAAGCTTTGGCCTCAAGTTTGAGAGCACTTCAACTATCCAAAGCAGAGCATTGGCAGAGTTCATAGCAGAGTGGACGCCAACCCCAGATGAAGAAATTTCAGAGACGAGCATCCCCGTCAAAGAGGCAAGTAAAGAGTGGCTGATGTACTTTGATGGTGCCTTCTCGCTGCAAGGCGCCGGCGCAGGCGTGCTGCTTGTCGCACCCACCGGAGAGCACCTCAAGTACGTAGTCCAGATGCACTTTCCCAAAGATCAAGCAACCAACAATACTGCAGAGTATGAAGGATTGCTTGCCGGTCTCAGAATTGCAGCAGACCTTGGGATCAAGAAGCTTATTATCAGGGGTGACTCACAGCTTGTCATCTGACAAGTGAACAAGAACTACTAGAGTCCGTTGATGGAAGCGTATGTTGATGAAGTGAGGAAGCTGGAAGAGCATTTTGACGGCCTACAAATGGAGCATATCCCAAGAGCTCAGAATGATATTGCTGACGGCCTGTCAAAGTGCGCCGCACTAAAGCTACCTGTGGAACCAGGGATCTTTGTGCTTAAGTTGACTCAACCATCCGTAACACCATCAATTGGACAAAGCAAGAAGAGGAAGTTGATTTCCGGCGAGTACTTTCCGGCAGAGCTCCCCGAAGCCGCCGCCAAGAAAGTCCCCAAGATCAACACCAAGGATGCTGAGGGGCAGTCTGCTCCGGCAAGCCTTATGGTTTGTTCCGTTGAAGCAGACGCTCCTGACAAGTCTTGCTCCGGCAAGCTTGCCGGGGAACATCAAGCTCCGGCAGGACCACAAGTCCTTGCCGTAGAAGCAGATGTTCTCGCAGCAGCAGATGTGCCTTTAGTCCTTGTTGTCGAGCCACAAGCTCCAGCATGGGCACAGCAGATTGTCCATTTCCTTCAGACAGGAGAACTTCCCGAAGAGCAAGAAGAAGCGGAAAGAGTAGCCCGGCAGTCAAGTATGTACCAGTTTGTCGGTAGCATACTGTATAGAAGAAGACTCAACGGTGTGAAATTGAAGTGTATTCGCCGGGAAGATGGACAAAAGCTGTTGGCGGAGATACATGGAGGCATATGTGGCCACCACATTGGCGCAAGAGCACTTGCCGGCAAAGCTTTCCGGCAAGGTTTCTTTTGGCCGACAGCCCTCCAGGATGCAACTGCACAAGTAACCAAGTGTGAAGCGTGCCAGTTCCACTCCAAACAGATAAACCAGCCAGCTCAAGCTCTCCAGACGATCCCTTTATCCTGGCCATTTTCGGTCTGGGGGCTCGATATCCTCGGCCCCTTCCCCCGAGCTGTCGGGGGCTTTGAGTACTTGTACGTTGCAATCGACAAGTTCACAAAGTGGCTGGAAGTGCTGCCAGTGAGGAAGGTGACAGCACAGTCAGCAGTCAAGTTCTTCAGGTCGATTGTTTGCCGTTTCGGTATCCCTAACAGGATCATCACTGACAACGGCACACAATTTACGAGCCGCACCTTCATGCAGTACGTCCAAGACCTTGGCGCCAAGGTCTGCTTCGCTTCTGTTGCTCATCCGAGAAGCAACGGTCAAGCAGAGAGGGCAAATGCTGAAGTGCTGCGCGGGCTCAAGACCAGAACTTTCGACAGGCTGCGCAAGTGTGGAAGAAACTGGATCGAGGAGCTGCCGGTGGTTCTTTGGTCGATCAGAATGACGCCAAATCGAGCCACTGGCCAGACACTTTTCGCTCTAGTCTATGGAGCAGAGGCAGTTCTCCCCACGGAACTCGTATACGGATCACCTCGAGTGCTCGCTTATGATGAGCTTGAGCAAGAACAGCTGCGGCAAGACGACGTGCTGCTCCTTGAGGAAGATCGTCTTCAGGCTGCTGTACGAGCTGCTCGATACCAGCAAGCTTTGCGCCGCTATCATAGCCGCAAAGTTAAAGCCAGAAGCTTCGAGGAAGGCGACCTTGTTCTTCGGCGCGTTCAGTCCGCCAAGAATTCCAACAAGTTGACGCCGAAGTGGGAAGGCCCTTACCGGGTGAGACGAGTCACAAGGCCCGGCGCTGTCCGCCTTGAGACCGAAGATGGCATTCCGGTGAGCAACTCTTGGAACATAGAACATCTTCGTAAGTTTTTCCCGTAAGGCGCGGTTGTCGGAACCCGTTCCGGCAACCACCTTTTGTACAAGTCTTGCCGCTGTTGCATGTAATCCTTTGTACAAAGCCGGGCGCAAATCCCGTGCATAAGTAAAACCCCATGTGCTCCGCACAGCTTGTCCATTTCATGCGTTAGTTCCTTTCTTGCATGCGATTATCTGACACTTTGTGCAGCACATATATCCGGTAAGCAGTAACGAGCCAAGGAGCTCCATATTATTATTTTCTCTTCTTTCTTTTTCTTTCAAAGGAAAGGAAGGTTCCCTCGCACACATGTTTGCCGGGAGGAAAGGAGAAGACTGTGGTATGGACCAGGCGTCGTTCAAGCAAAGTCTTGCCTTGCTGGGAAGCAAATGACAGAAAAGCTAAGTGGCCAAAGTTTGAGCAATCACTTTTTAAATTTTTTAGAGTTATCTTCCTCGAACGACCCTGCTTTGTATGGAAAACCTGTGCGCGGAGGAACCAACTCGTGGCTAGTTGCGCCCTCACTTTGTTTCGAGTCCGCTCAACAGCTTGAGTGTGCTGCATCTAGTCGCGACAAGGTTTCTTGTCAGAAGCAGCGCCGCCAGCAGGCTGCTGAAGTTCCGCACTCAGCGCTCGCGGCTCGGGCGCCTGCGCCGACAAGTTCCCTAGAAGCGTGGGGTAAAAACATACAAAGGAAGAAATCTAGTAGAGGAAATAACATTGCAATTGATAGACAGAAATAAAGTTATATTACAAGATAACTTGTCGCAGCTCTAACAGAATATTTTCATAACATGGCTAGCAGCGACAAGGGAAAAGAAGAAATGGGCGGCCTAATCTACGCGTCCGCCCTCGACTCGCTTGATCTCGCTCACCTTGTCCACAATGGGTGCAACAAGGGCCTTGAGTGCATCCAGATTGGCGTCAGGCGGCAAGGACCTGAGGACGTTGGTGAAGCTGAGGCCTGGGTTGCGGAAGGCCACCTTCATCAGCACCTTCTGGAGAACCCCGGCGCAGATTTTGCGCGACTCGTCGGCCAACTGCTTCGGGATCCTCTCCCGGAGCCGCTGGAGTGCCGTCGCCACGCCCTTGAAGAATAGGCTGAGCTTGGCGCTGGGTTGAAGACTCTCGTCGGAAGGATACCCAAAATCCTCCAACCCCAGCTGCGCCAGCTCCTCGTTGATGACTGCGGCAGTGTTCACCAGACCCTCAGTCCAGTGCTCCACAGTGTCTCTGAACGAGTTCTGGGTGACTGCAATGCTCTCCAGCAGCGCCGCATCAGCCTTGACCTTCTCCGCCAAGGTCTTCTCCCTCTCCTTGGCGGCCTCCAGCGTCTGTGTCAGCGTGGCCATCTTCAGCTCCAGGTCTGCTTTGGAATCCTTGGCGGCGCTGAGCTCCTTGCCCCTCTCAGCGAGAAGGCCTTGCAGCTCAGCATGGGCGGCAGTATCCTTCTCGCGCTCACGCTTGAGCGCGGCAATCTCCTCGCCGCTCTTCCCAATATCGGCCTCCAGCCGCGCCACCTTCTCCTCTAGCTCTTTATTGGCGGCCTCTGCAGTTGCCGCGGCATCCTTTGCCTCCTTGAGCGCCCCGCCAAGTGCTTGCTCGCACTCGGCGAGCTCTTCCTCGTAGCTGTCGAGGTGGGCCTTCCGCTGCACTAGTTCACCTTCCCGCGCGGACTGCTTCTCGGCAGCAAGCCTTTGTTCCTCCTCAGCCTCGGCCTTCTCGAGAAGAAAGGCCGTGCGCTCCTCGTCGACTCGCTCCCGCTCCTACGCCAGGGACCGGAGAGCTTCTTGATTTTGGCCCCGGAGCTCCTCCGCGCGCTTCTCCATGTCCACTCCCGCCTTCGCGACAAGCGCTTCCCGGGAAGCCAGCTTGGCTTGCCGGGTGCGATAGAGTGACAGCAGCTTCTGCAGCAGCTGCTCCTCCTCAGGCTCGCTGCTGCTGCTGCCGGGCACGTCAACCAATGACAGTCCAGCAGAGGCGAGCACCTCCTCGTTAAAAGTCTCCCCCTCGACCGGCGCCCTGGAGCTCGATGCCCAGGGTAGCTTGATGAAGATGTCGTCGTCGGCCTTCAAGTAGGCGCCGGGCTGGGGCTCCTCGGAGCCCGGCTCCGCAGAAGCGGCAGAGGGATCGACGGTCGGCGCAGCGCCTGGCGCTCCTGCGGCCTCAGGGTCGTCAGTGCGATCGCCCGACCCCTCGCCGGCTTCTGCAGCGGCAGCCCTGGCGGCCTCCTCGCCGGCGGTTTCGTCAGCACCGGCCCTTTCCTCGCCGGCGCCCTCTGTCTCCATTGGCTCAGTAGCAGAGGGGTCTGAAGAACGAAGAAGGGAAAAAAATCAACCAAAAATCCAAGAAAGGAAAAACGGAAGAAGCAGAACCCAAGGGAAAGTTTTTGGGCAAGTGGATTACCTGCGCCGAGATCTTCAGTTGCGGCCTCGGTCGCCGTAGGATCAGCAGTACCGTCCCTTGCCGGAGAGTCCCCCCTTGCCGGAGAGCGCTCCCTTGCCGGGGACTCCTCCCTTGGCGGTGCAGTCGAAGTAGGTGGCACTTCGGGACCGGCCTCCGGGCGCTCCTGATGAGGCTGCTCTGCTCCTGCACAAGTCAACAAGCAAGATATCAACAAAGGAAAAAAGCACTCAAGCGCGCCCGACAGCAGAAGGCTAAACTATGAACTTACGCTGGGGGCTGCGCTGGGGGCTGCTTTGAGGAGTGATTGTCGGGTCCGTCAAGGTGATCTCGGACCCACCCCCTATTAACAAAGTGGGGTCATCTTCGATGATGATCACCGCGGCCTTGGCCCTCTTCGCCGCTCTCTGGACCAGCGTCCTGAAAAGAAAGGAGTCTAGGTTGGAGCAAGTCAGATACAAGATATAAACAATGAGATTGGAGAACTACAAGAGCACCAAAGAAACTCACTCTTCTTCCTCTTCGTCGAAGCTGAGCACGGAAAGATCGAAGTCCGGCCCTCCTCCGGTGCGGCGAGGTGGAGGAGTAGGATCCCTTGCCCGCTTGGCGGGGGCAGTGGCAGTGGCCCGGGAAGATCCCGCTCCAGTTGCCGCTGTCGCGTGAGGCGCTCCCGCGGCAACATTACTTGTCGCGGTAGAGCGCGTCGCGCGGCTCGGTGGCTGTGGAGCCGGCTGCCGCCCCGCTGCGTCCCCGGCCCTGCGAAGGCGCCTCCTTGGCGGGGCCGGGGGCTCCGCCTGCGGCAAGCTCTCTGAAGGCTCAGCCTCCTCCTCGCCGGCCTCGCTCGACTCGGCTTCCGAACCGGCAGGCTCCTCTTCGCCCATGAACTCCGCGCGTTCGGCAAGGTTTGCCGCCTCTGCAGCCTCCGCCTCCTCCACAGTAAACCCAAACACACCTGCAGCAGCTGCGGCCGCAGCCTCTTCCGCCCTAGTAGCGATGAGCTGCAGCTCCTCGTCGGTGGTGTCACGGGTGAGGCTTTTCTGCTCGTCGGCGCGGACCGGCACTTGCTCCAAGGTGTCGAAGAACGCTCGCACAACGTCATCCGCAGGCTCTTGCCAAGTTGGGACGATGCCGTGTGAATCGCACAACGGCATCATGGCGCGGATCCGGTCAAGCGAAGAGTTATTGCACAAAGGAACTACGCCCCTCGGCAATGTGAATGGGTGTGGGGGTCGTGTTTGAATAATTCCAAGAGCATTGCGTCCAACTCCAAGACGGTGAAGTTGTAGTTGAGGCCCGGCCGCAGCCTCATGATGTCCGCCGAATTCTTGAATTTCCAGGCGGGCATCCCCCTCTCCTGCAGGGGGGCAATGCGGCGGCGGAGGAAATCTGCCCCGACAGCACCTACGGTGAGCCCGGCAAGCCTGAGGCGAAGAATCCTAGTGATGGCGATCTTCAGCCTCTCGTCTTCCGGGGCCACGTTGCTCCAATCATTGTCGAGCACTATTGGAGTTTGGCGCACGGCGGTGAAGGGCTGCGGATTCTCCTCGACGATCCAACACCACTCCGCTCTCCATTCCTCCCACTTGCTGCGGAGCTCACCATCCAAGTACGCCTCCTTCTTGCCGACTCTCGAGACCCAGGCAATCCCTCCGGCAAGCGGCTCTCCTCTCTCTACCCGAGGAATGAAGTAATGGCGGAAAAGGGCAACACTAGGGTGGACTCCGACAAAGTTTTCGCACAAGTGTGCGAAAACTGCCATGGTCAGGACAGCGTTGGGGGTGAAGTCAAGGAGGCGGAAGCCATATGTGTTCATAATGTCACAGAAGAACTCTGAGAAGGGCGGGCAGAGCCCGCAATAGAAGAATAGCGGGAAGAACGGGTACCCATTTGGAGCCAGCTTCGAAGCGGTAGCCGGGAGTACCCTCGTGCGCGGATGCGCACGCGTCTCCGTCGCCCAAAAGAGGTAGAAGTACTCCCTCAGCTCCTGCACGCCGAGCTGGGGGGTGAAGATCGCCCGCTCCTTCCGCAGCGCCGCGAGCCGCTGCGCCTCGGCCGACTTCACGCCCTTTCCCTTGTCGGCTTTCGGAGCCATGGCGGAGGTGGTGGGGAAGGTCGTCGGCGTGGCGATGCTGGTGGCAATGGGGGGCGGAGCGCTGCTCTCTCGGCTTCGAGAAGAAGGGGGGGAGCCGCGGAGTTTGTGAAGAAGGAGTAGCAGCAACCAGCGAGGGGGAACGAACTGCCCCTGTTTCCTCTGCTTATAAAGAGGGATGGGGCGGACGTTTCGCCCTTCCTAATAAACAACCACCCACGATCTCTCCCACGATGCCGCAATCAACGCGTGCCGTTATGGGAGAGCGCGGTGGATACGAAGCAAGATTTGGCGTGGCCCAGCCCGCATGTGCCCGTGCCCTGTCTTGGGCCTGGCCCAACAGCGCTCGGCACCGTGTCTGGCCCAGGCCCGGGGGCTCCTGTCGGTGTACTAGAATAGGGGTACCCTAGTACCCCGAACTTGTGCACAGGCAGTTGCAGCACCCCGCGGCAAAGGCTTGCCGGGCGATCGCCAAGATCCCCTAAGGTTCTCTTGGAGCCATCCAATAACAAAGTATTTAAGCTAAGGAGACAAGACCCTGGCAAGAGGAGCTTGCCGGGAAGGCCAACCAAGGCGCTCCAAGGAACTTGCCGCGACGCGCCACGCGCTCCGGCAAGGCAACAAGGCCCCGGCAAGAGGAGCTTGCCGGGAAGACAAACCAAGGTACCTCGAAGCCCGATGGGCGACAAGCCTCCAGGCCCGACAAGATAGCGGCAGCGGCAAGGCGCTTGCCGCGGCAGGCGACCACTCTGTGCCCACGCTCCAGCGCATCCACCAACGTGTCATTTTGGAGGCCTCTCCAGACGCGCGTGGCGGGAGGCTGTGCAGCCAGCGGTGCACTGTGGCATGCGAAGCTGACAAGATCACCATCGTGGCGAACGGTGGCGCCCTTAATGGTCCCTTTCTGCACTGTTTGGGCGACTCAGACGGGCATTTAATGCCCTTGTCCCCTGCCGTCAGAGTTAGGTGGGGTGCACCGTACAAGCAACTGTATCACCTACTTCGCTTTTTACGTTTTTACCCTCCTCTGCGTTGCCACCTGTTGGTGACCCCCTTTAGCGTATAAAAGGAGGCCCATGCGCAACATAGGGGGGGTTCGGGGGGTTTTGAATGTTCGAAGGCGCAATCACTTCGACTCATTTTGTAAACCAGAAAGACACCACGCTCTCTCGAGAGCAAGAACACAAGAGAACAAAGCCAGACAAGCAGCAGTAGGAGTATTATCTCTCCGGAGAGCTCCGAAGCTGGGTAAACCGCTCGTGTGCTTCGCCTCGATCTGCTCTTCGTGCAACCTCCGCCCCCCACCGAACCGTAAGGGGCCCGGTCCGCCGGCCCCATAGGTGTTCGTGGATCAGCTTTCCCACGACACTCCTGGAACATCTCATATGGTCCATGACGTTCAAAACGTCTTTGAACTCCCGATTCTAAGCCGTTAAGCATGGTGCACTAAACTATCAAGTAGTCATCATATTGAGCTAGCCAAACGTTCATACCGTCTGCATCTGCTCCTGCAATAGGTCTGTCACCTAGCGGTGCATCAAGGACATAATTTTTCTGTGCAGCAATGAGGATAAACCTCAGATCACGGATCCAATCCGCATCATTGCTACTAACATCTTTGAACACAATTTTCTCTAAGAACATATTAAAATAAACACAGGGAAGCAACAACGCGAGCTATTGATCTACAACATAATTTGCAAAATACTACCAGGACTAAGTTCATGATAAATTTAAGTTCAATTTAATCATATTACTTAAGAACTCCCACTTAGATAGACATCCCTCTAATCCTCTAAGTGATCACATGATCCAAATCAACTAAACCATGTCCGATCATCACGTGAGATGGAGTAGTTTCATTGGTGAACATCACTATGTTGATCATATCTACTATATGATTCACGCTCGACCTTTCGGTCTCCGTGTTCCGAGGCCATATCTGAGTCAAGTATAACCTGAGTATTCCGCGTGTGCAACTGTTTTGCACCCGTTGTATTTGAACGTAGAGCCTATCACACATGATCATCATGTGGTGTCTCAGCACGAAGAACTTTCGCAATGGTGCATACTCAGGGAGAACACTTCTTGATAATTTAGTGAGAGATCATCTTATAATGCTACTGTCAATCAAAGCAAGATAAGATGCATAAAAAGATAAACATCACATGCAATCAATATAAGTGATATGATATGGCCATCATCATCTTGTGCTTGTTATCTCCATCTCCGAAGCACCGTCATGATCACCATCGTCACCGGCGCGACACCTTGATCTCCATCGTAGCATCGTTGTCGTCTCGCCAATCTTATGCTTCCACGACTATTGCTACCGCTTAGTGATAAAGTAAAGCATTACATCGCGATTGCATTGCATACAATAAAGCAACAACCATATGGCTCCTGCCAGTCGCCGATAACTCAGTTACAAAACATGATCATCTCATACAATAAAATTCAGCATCATGCCTTGACCATATCACATCACAACATGCCCTGCAAAAACAAGTTAGACGTCCTCTACTTTGTTGTTGCAAGTTTTACGTGGCTGCTACGGGCTTAAGCAGAACCAATCTCACCTACGCATCAAAACCACAACGATAGTTTGTCAAATAGACTCCGTTTTAACCTTCGCAAGGACCGGGCGTAGCCACACTTGGTTCAACTAAAGTTGGAGAGACAGTCGCCCGTAAGCCACCTATGTGCAAAGCACGTCGGGGGAACCGGTCTCGCGTAAGCGTACGCGTAATGTTGGTCCGGGTCGTCTCGTCCAACAATACCGCCGAACCAAAGTATGACATGCTGGTAGGCAGTATGACTTATATCACCCACAACTCACTTGTGTTCTACTCGTGCATATAACATCAAACCATAAAACCTAGGCTCGGATGCCACTGTTGGGGAACGTAGTAATTTCAAAAAAATTCCTACGCACACGCAAGATCATGGTGATGCACAACAACGAGAGGGGAGAGTGGTGTCTACGTACCAACGCAGACCGACTGCGGAAGCGATCACACAACGTAGAGGAAGTAGTCGTACGTCTTCCCGATCCGACCGATCCAAGCACCGTTACTCCGGCACCTCCGAGTTCTTAGCACACGTACAGCTCGATGACGATCCCCGGACTCCGGTCCAGCAAAGCGTCGGGGAAGAGTTCCGTCAGCACGACGGCGTGGTGACGATCTTGATGTTCTACCGACGCAGGGCTTCGCCTAAGCACTACAACGATATGATCGAGGTGGAATATGGTGGCAGGGGGCACCGCACACGGCTAAGGAACGATATCAATGATCAACTTGTGTGTCTAGAGGTGCCCCCTGCCTCCGTATATAAAGGAGCCAAGGGGGAGGGGTGCGGCCAGCCTATGGAGGCGCAGGAGGAGTCCTACTCCTACCGGGAGTAAGACTCCCCCGCCCCCCAATCCTACTCCAAATAGGACTCCCAAGGGGGAAAGAGAGAGAGGTGGCCGGCCACCTCTCCTAGTCCTAATAGGACTAGAGGAGGGGGGAGGCGCGCAGCCCACCATGGCAGCCCCTTTCACCTTTCCACTAAAGCCCAATAAGGCCCATATGACTCCCGGGGGGTTCTGGTAACCTCCCGGTAATCCGGTAAAATCCCGATTTCACCCGGAACACTTCCGATATCCAAACATAGGCTTCCAATATATCAATCTTTATGTCTCGACCATTCCGAGACTCCTCGTCATGTCCATGATCACATCCGGGACTCCGAACTAACTTCGGTACATCAAGAAAGCATAAACTCATAATAACTATCATCGTAATGTTAAGCGTGCAGACCCTACGGTTCGAGAACAATGTAGACATGACTGAGACACGTCTCCGGTCAATAACCAATAGCGGGACCTGGATGCCCATATTGGCTCCTACATATTCTATGAAGATCTTTATCGGTCAGACCGCATAACAACATACGTTGTTCCCTTTGTCATCGGTATGTTACTTGCCCGAGATTCGATCGTCGATATCCAATACCTAGTTCAATCTCGTTACCGGCAAGTCTCTTTACTCATTCTGTAATACATCATCCCGCAACTAACTCATTAGTTGCAATGCTTGCAAGGCTTATGTGATGTGCATTACCGAGAGGGCCCAGAGATACCTCTCCGACAATCGGAGTGACAAATCCTATTCTCGAAATACGCCAACCCAACATTTACCATTGGAGACACCTGTAGTACTCCTTTATAATCACCCAGTTATGTTGTGACGTTTGGTAGAACCCAAAGTGTTCCTCCGGCAAACGGGAGTTGCATAATCTCATAGTAATAGGAACATGTATAAGTCATGAAGAAAGCAATAGCAACATACTAAACGATCGGGTGCTAAGCTAATGGAATGGGTCATGTCAATCAGATCATTCACCTAATGATGTGATCCCGTTAATCAAATAACAACTCTTTGTCCATGGTTAGGAAACATAACCATCTTTGATTAACGAGCTAGTCAAGTAGATGCATACTAGTGACACTCTGTGTGTCTATGTATTCACACATGTATTATGTTTCCGGTTAATACAATTCTAGCATGAATAATAAACATTTATCATGATATAAGGAAATAAATAATAACTTTATTATTGCCTCTAGGGCATATTTCCTTCAGGAGTTCCTCGTCATGTCCGTGATCTCATCTCGGACTCCGAACAACCTTCGGTACATCAAAATGCATAAAACTCATAACAACTGTCATCGTAACTTTAAGTGTGCGGACCCTACGGGTTCGAGAACAATGTAGACATGACCGAGACACGTCTCCGGTCAATAACCAATAGCGGGACCTGGATGCCCATATTGGCTCCTACATATTCTACGAAGATCTTTATCGGTCAGACCGCATAACAACATACGTTGTTCCCTTTGTCATCGGTATGTTACTTGCCCGAGATTCGATCGTCGGTATCCAATACCTAGTTCAATCTCGTTACCAACAAGTCTCTTTACTCGTTCCGTAATACATCATCTCACAACTAACATATTAGTTGTAATGCTTGCAAGGCTTATGTGATGTGCATTACCGAGAGGGCCCAGAGATACCTCTCCGACAATCGGAGTGTCAAATCCTAATCTCGAAATACGCCAACCCAACATCTACCTTTGGAGACACCTGTAATGCTCCTTTATAATCACCCAGTTACGTTGTGACGTTTGGTAGCACCCAAAGTGTTCCTCCGGAAAATGGGAGTTGCATAATCTCATAGTCATAGGAACATGTATAAGTCATGAAGAAAGCAATAGCAACATACTAAACGATCGGGTGCTAAGCTAATGGAATGGGTCATGTCAATCAGATCATTCAGCTAATGATGTGATCCCGTTAATCAAATAACAACTCCTTTGTCTATGGTTAGGAAACATAACCATCTTTGATTAACGAGCTAGTCAAGTAGAGGCATACTAGTGACACTCTGTTTGTCTATGTATTCACACATGTATTATGTTTCCGGTTAATACAATTCTAGCATGAATAATAAACATTTATCATGAAATAAGGAAATAAATAATAACTTTATTATTGCCTCTGGGGCATATTTCCTTCAGTCTCCCACTTGCTCTAGAGTCAATAATCTAGATCACATCACTATGTGATTAACATCGATAGTTCACATCATCATGTGATTAACACCCATAGTTCACATCGCCATGTGACCAACACCCAAAGGGTTTACTAGATTCGGTAATCTAGTTCACATCGCTATGCGATTAACACCCAAAGAGTACTAAGGTGTGATCATGTTTTGCTTGTGAGAGAATCTTAGTCAACGGTCTTTCACATTCAGATCCGTTATGTATTTTGCAATTTTCTATGTCTACAATGCTCTTCACGGAGCTACTCTAGCTAATTGCTCCCACTTTCAATATGTATCTAGATCGAGACTTTAGAGTCATCCAGATCAGTGTCAAAACTTGCATCGACGTAACCCTTTACGGCGAACCTTTTTGTCACGTCCATAATCGAGAAACATATCCTTATTTCACTAAGGATAATTCTGACCGTTGTCCAGTGATCTACTCCTAGATCACTATTGTACTTCCTTGCCAAATCAGTGCAGGGTACACAATAGATCTGGTATACAGCATGACATACTTTATAGAACCTACGGCCAAGGCATAGGGAATGACTTTCATTCTCTTTCTATCTTCTGCCGTGGTCGGGCTTTGAGTATTACTCAACTTCACACCTTGTAATACACGCAAGAACTCTTTCTTTGACTGCTCCATTTCGAACTACTTCAAAATCTTGTCAAGGTATGTACTCATTGAAAAAACTTATCAAGCGTCTTGATCTATCTCTATAGATCTTGAAGCTCAATATGTAAGCAGCTTCACCGAAGTCTTTCTTTGAAAAACTCCTTTCAAACACTCATTTATGCTTTACAGAATAATTCTATATCATTTCCGATCAACAATATGTCATTCACATATACTTATCAGAAATGCTGTAGTGCTCCCACTCACTTTCTTGTAAATACAGGCTTCACCGCAAGTCTGTATAAAACTATATGCTTTGATCAACTCATCAAAGCATATATTCCAACTCCGAGATGCTTGCACCAGTCCACAGATGGATCGCTGGAGTTTGCACATTTTGTTAGCACCTTTCGGATTGACAAAACCTTCTGGTTGCATCATATACAACTCTTCTTTAATAAATCCATTAAGGAATGCAGTTTTGTTTTTGCCAGATTTCATAAAATGCGGCAATTACTAACATGATTCGGACAGACTCAAGCATAGATACGAGTGAGAAACTCTCATCGTAGTCAACACCTTGAACTTGTCGAAAACTTTTGCGACAATTCTAGCTTTTTAGATAGTAACACTACTATCAGCGTCCGTCTTCCTCTTGAAGATCCATTTATTTTCTATGGCTTGCCGATCATCGGGCAAATCCATCAAAGTCCATACTTTGTTCTCATACATGGATCATATCTCAGATTTCATGGCCTCAAACCATTTCGCGGAATCTGGGCTCATCATCGCTTCCTCATAGTTCATAAGTTCGTCATGGTCTAGTAACATGACTTCCAGAACAGGATTACCGTACCACTCTGGTGCGGATCTCACTCTGGTTTACCTATGAGATTCAGTAGTAACTTGATCTGAAGTTACATGATCATCATCATTAGCTTCCTCACTAATTGGTGTAGGAGTCACAGGAACAAATTTCTGTGATGAACTACTTTCCAATAAAGGAGAAGGTACAATTACCTTATCAAGTTTTCTACTTTCCTCCCACTCACTTCTTTCAAGAGAAACTCCTTCTCCAGAAAGTTTCCAAATTTAGCAAAAAATCTTGCCTTCGGATTTGTGATAGAAGGTGTACCCAACAGTTTCTTTTGGGTATCCTATGAAGACGCACTTCTCCGATTTGGGTTTGAGCTTATCAGGTTGAAACTTTTTCACATAAGCATTGCAACCTCAAACTTTAAGAAACGACAACTTTGGTTTCTTGCCAAACCACAGTTCATAAGGCGTCGTCTCAACGGATTTTGATGGTGCCCTATTTAACGTGAATGCAGCTGTCTCTAATGCATAACCCCAAAACGATAGTGGTAGATCGGTAAGATACATCATAGATTGCACTATATCCAATAAAGTACGGTTATGACATTCGGACACACCATTACATTGTGGTGTTCCAGGTGGCATGATTAGTGAAACTATTTCACATTGTTTTTAACTGAAGGCCAAACTCGTAACTCAAATACTCTTCTCTACGATCAGATCATAGAAACTTTATTTTCTTGTTACGATGATTTTTCACTTCACTCTGAAATTCTTTGAACTTTTCAAATGTTTCAGACTTATGTTTCATCAAATAGATATACTCATATCTGCTCAAATCATCTGTGAAGATCAGAAAATAATGATACTTGTCACGAGCCTCAATATTCATCGGACCACATACATCAGTATGTATGATTTCCAACAAATCTGTTGCTCGCTCCATTGTTCCGAAGAACAGAGTCTTAGTCATCTTGCCCATGAGGCATGGTTCGCAAGCATCAACTGATTCATAATCAAGTGATTCCAAAAGCCCATCAGCATGGAGTTTCTTCATGCGCTTTACACCAATATGACCTAAACGGCAGTGCTACAAATAAGTTGCACTATCATTATTAACTTTGCATCTTTTGGTTTCAATATTATGATTATGTGTATCACTACGACCGAGATCCAACGAACTATTTTCATTGGGTGTGTAACCATATAAGGTTTTATTCATATAAACAGAACAACAATTTATTCTCTTACTTAAATGAATAACTGTATTACAATAAACATGATCAAATCATATTCATGCTCAACGCAAACACTAAATAACACTTATTTAGGTTCAACACTAATCTCGAAATTATAGGGAGTGTGCCATGATGATCATATCAATCTTGGAACCACTTCCAACACACATCGTCACTTCACCCTTAACTAGTCTCTGTTTATTCTGCAACTCACGTTTCGAGTTACTAATCTTAGCAACTGAACTAGTATCAAATACTGAGGGTTTGCTACAAACACTAGTAAAGTACACATCAATAACATGTATCTCAAATATACTTATGTTCATTTTGCCATCCTTCTTATCCGCCAATCACTTGGGGTAGTTCCGCTTCCAGTGACCAGTCCCTTTGCAGTAGAAGCACTTAGTCTCAGGCTTAGGACCAGACTTGGGCTTCTTCACTTTAGCAGCAACTTGCTTGATGTTCTTCTTGAAGTTCCCTTTCTTCCCTCTGCCCTTTTCTTGAAACTAGTGATCTTGTCAACCATCAACACTTGATGTTTTTCTTGATTTCTACCTTCGTTGATTTAAGCATCACGAAGAGCTTGGGAGTTGTTTCTATTATCTCTTGCATATTATAGTTCATCACGAAGTTCTACTAACTTGGTGATGGTGACTAGAGAATTCTGTCAATCACTATCTTATCTGGAAGATTAACTCCCACTTGATTCAAGCGATTGTAGTACCCAGACAATCTGAGCACATGCTCACTAGTTGAGCTATTCTCCTCCATCTTTTAGCTATAGAACTTGTTGGAGACTTCATATCTCTCAACTCGGGTATTTGCTTGAAATATTAACTTCAACTCCTGGAACATCTCATATGGTCCATGATGTTCAAAACGTCTTTGAAGTCCCGATTCTAAGCCGTTAAGCATGGTGCACTTAAACTATCAAGTAGTCATCATATTGAGCTAGCCAAACGTTCATAACGTCTGCATCTGCTCCTGCAATAGGTCTGTCACCTAGCGGTGCATCAAGGACATAATTCTTCTGTGCAGCAATGAGGATAAACCTCAGATCACGGATCCAATCCGCATTATTGCTACTAACATATTTCAACACAATTTTCTCTAGGAACATATCCTCATATGAAAGCAACAACGCGAGCTATTGATCTACAACATAGATATGCTAATACTACCAGGACTAAGTTCATGATAAATTAAAGTTCAATTAATCATATTACTTAAGAACTCCCACTTAAAAAGACATCCCTCTAATCCTCTAAGTGATCCAAATCAACTAAACCATAACCGATCATCACGTGAGATGGAGTAGTTTTCAATGGTGAACATCGTTATGTTGATCATATCTACTATATGATTCACGCTCGACCTTTCGGTCTCTGTGTTCCGAGGCCATATCTGCATATGCTAGGCTCGTCAAGTTTAACCTGAGTATTCTGCGTGTGCAAAACTGGCTTGCACCCGTTGTAGATGGACGTAGAGCTTATCACACCCAATCATCACGTGGTGTCTGGGCACGACGAACTTTGGCAACGGTGCATACTCAGGGAGAACATTTCTTGATAATTTAGTGAGAGATCATCTTATAATGCTACCGTCAATCAAAGCAAGATAAGATGCATAAAAGGATAAACATCACATGCAATCAATATAAGTGATATGATATGGCCATCATCATCTTGTGCTTGTGATCTCCATCTTCGAAGCACCGTCGTGATCACCATTGTCACCGGCGCGACACCTTGATCTCCATCGTAGCATCGTTGTCATCTCGCCATCTTATGCTTCCATGACTATCACTACCGCTTAGTAATAAAGTAAAGCATTACATCGCGATTGCATTGCATACAATAAAACGACAACCATAAGGCTCCTGCCAGTTGCCGATAACTCGGTTACAAAACATGATCATCTCATACAATAAAATTCAGCATCATGTCTTGACCATATCACATCACAACATGCCCTGCAAAAACAAGTTAGACGTCCTCTACTTTGTTGTTGCAAGTTTTACGTGGCTGCTACGGGCTTAAGCAAGAACCAATCTCACCTACGCATCAAAACCACAACGATAGTTTGTCAAATAGACTCCGTTTTAACCTTCGCAAGGACCGGGCGTAGCCATACTTGGTTCAACTAAAATTGGAGAGACAGTCGCCCGCAAGCCACCTATGTGCAAAGCACGTCGGGGGAACCGGTCTCGCGTAAGCGTACGCGTAATGTTGGTCCGGGTCGTCTCGTCCAACAATGCCGCCGAACCAAAGTATGACATGCTGGTAGGCAGTATGACTTATATCGCCCACAACTCACTTGTGTTCTACTCATGCATATAACATCAACATAAATAACCTAGGCTCGGATGCCACTGTTGGGTTTCGTAGTAATTTCAAAAAAAATCCTACGCACACGCAAGATCATGTGATGCATAGCAACGAGAGGGGAGAGTACTGTCTACATACCCACGCAGACCGACTGCGGAAGCGATGACACAACATAGAGGAAGTAGTCGTACGTCTTCACGATCCAACCGATCCAGCACCGAAACTACGGCACCTCCGAGTTCGAGCACACGTTCAGCTCGATGACGATCCCCGGACTCCGATCCAGCAAAGTGTCGGGGAAGAGTTTCGTCAGCACGACGGCGTGGTGACGATCTTGATGTACTACAGCAGCAGGGCTTCGCCTAAACTCCGCTACAGTATTATTGAGGACTATGGTGGCTGGGGGCACCACACACGGCTAAGGAATAGATCACGTGGATCAACTTGTGTTTCTTGATGTGTCCTTTGTGCTAGCACTGCCCCTCTATTTATATGTTGAGCCTTGGGGTCGAAACTTGGAGTAAAAGTCTCCACAAAGTCGGTTTCACCCGAAAGGCAAGAGTCCTTCTCGGACTCCAGGGCCAGACGCCAGGATTCCCGGTGTCTGGACCCAGACGCCAGGGACCCTGGTGTCTGGACCCAGACGCCAGGGACCCTGGCGTCTGGCCCCTGGACTCCGCAAAACTTCCTTTTGCGCTTTCCAAAAACCTTGTGGGCTTTCCCCTTTGGCCCAAATAACGTGTTCTCGTACCCAAACATTTCGGGAAACATCCGGAACCCCTTCCGGTGATTTCCGGAACCCTTCCGGTGACCAAACAATATTATCATATATATCAAACTTTATCTCCGGACCATTCCGGAGTTCCTCGTCATGTCCGTGATCTCATCTCGGACTCCGAACAACCTTCGGTACATCAAAATGCATAAAACTCATAACAACTGTCATCGTAACTTTAAGCGTGCGGACCCTACGGGTTCGAGAACAATGTAGACATGACCGAGACACGTCTCCGGTCAATAACCAATAGCGGGACCTGGATGCCCATATTGGCTCCTACATATTCTATGAAGATCTTTATCGGTCAGACCGCATAACAACATACGTTGTTCCCTTTGTCATCGGTATGTTACTTGCCCGAGATTCGATCGTCGGTATCCAATACCTAGTTCAATCTCGTTACCGACAAGTCTCTTTACTCGTTCTGTAATACATCATCTCACAACTAACATATTAGTTGTAATGCTTGCAAGGCTTATGTGATGTGCATTACCGAGAGGGCCCAGAGATACCTCTCCGACAATCGGAGTGACAAATCCTAATCTCGAAATACGCCAACCCAACATCTACCTTTGGAGACACCTGTAATGCTCCTTTATAATCACCCAGTTACGTTGTAACGTTTGGTAGCACCCAAAGTGTTCCTCCGGCAAACGGGAGTTGCATAATCTCATAGTCATAGGAACATGTATAAGTCATGAAGAAAGCAATAGCAACATACTAAACGATCGGGTGCTAAGCTAATGGAATGGGTCATGTCAATCAGATCATTCAACTAATGATGTGATCCCGTTAATCAAATAACAACTCTTTTGTCTATGGTTAGGAAACATAACCATCTTTGATTAACGAGCTAGTCAAGTAGAGGCATACTAGTGACACTCTGTTTGTCTATGTATTCACACATGTATTATGTTTCCGGTTAATACAATTCTAGCATGAATAATAAACATTTATCATGAAATAAGGAAATAAATAATAACTTTATTATTGCCTCTAGGGCATATTTCCTTCACGCATCACACACCAGGTGCGCCATTAGTAATATGTCATTAATGGCGCACCATGTATATGGTGCGCCACTGCTATATAGCAGTGGCGCATCATATACATGGTGCGCCATTAATGTTCATATTAGCTATAGCCCTTTTCCTAATAGTGGGGGCCAGACTGGCTTCTCATCCTGCTTGACCAATTGGGGTCTCCGGTACGCGAGCAAGTGTTATTTATGTTCCAGAGAGCTTGGCATCTGAGGAACGATTTGATTTTTGGAAAAGGGAAAGAATCGGTGAATGCGTCTGTTATCTTCGTGGATAATTATTGGAAGACTTTCTCCACTTCCAACGCTCGTGTGCAAGTGGACCAAAGCACCAAAGGGAAGGGGAATGGGGAGAATCTTAGTCCGCAAAAAGAAAATGATTGTGTTGTTTGGAAGCCTCCATAGCGGCAGTATATATTAAGACAAATGTTGATACTAGTTTTCTGGAGAGCTTGAGATCTGCTAGTGTTGGGGTTGTCGCTAGGAATCATCTGGAAGAAGTCCTGGTGTCTTCTTGGGATTTTATTCGAATGTGCTCCGAAGCGGATTCGTGCGTGCCTCGCCGGGCTATACATTGGTATTTCTCTTCACAAACCAATTATCTTGGAAACTGGCTGCTCCTTTGCTGCATCTTTCCTAGCGAAAGAAACTGTTGACATGTCTCCTTATGTGGATCTAAAAATGAAAGCGATCAGCGCCTCTAAGTTTATTGTTGATCTCAAAATTGTTAAGATCGATAGGCAGGCTAATAAGGCAGCGCATGAGATAGCAAAATTTAGTTTTGATACCATGTTTGATGGTATTGTGTGTAATTCTGTTCAGCCCTGTGTGGCTAATTATGTAATGAACGATCGTAAGTCTATTGTTATTTGATCAATATATGGGTGGAGTTTTTTTTTTTTAAAAAGCTTATGCTGCAGTCGTGAGTCAGTCAGTCGTGAGAGTGTCTTGAGATTCAGATGGATATCGGTCTAGGTAATAAAGTGTCAATCTCAAAGTCTGTGAGAGAGATAGTGTCGCTATTCCTTCCTGGTTTTATCCATCGAATAGTTAATTTGTTTCATCCGTTTGCAAGTAGATCATGGTTGCTTGCTACTAGTTCATGTTGAAGATATACATGTGAAGATGTCATGGCACCTTTCCTTGTTGGGGTCGCGGATTCTCTTCTCCGCAGCATGCATGCAAATGCAACATGCAGCCGGGCCGACCCCATAATAAGGTCCAGTACGCTGGCATCCGCATGCAACGCCATCCATCCGTCCATCCATCGACATGCCCTAGTGATTATTTTAATTGTAAATTTAATATTCTAAATTTGGAAATCGACCGTTGCGATAGTGATTATTTTCAATTATCTATTAAAAACAATTAATTCCAAAATTAATAGTGCGGTAGAGTTTAATTTAGTAATTTAATAAAATATTTTCATATCGAGCATCACGATACGCAGTTTACTAGATTATATTAAATTTAGATGTAATTTAGGAATCAATCTTTTGTGATCAATTAATTTTATCCATTTATTAAAATAATTCTAAAATCGACAATAATTATTTTCTTGCTGGAATTGAAATCGCAGGGATTAATTTCATGAATTAATTGATATCAATCCTGAAGACCGAAAACGTATGCACTTACGTCACTCGTGCCATGCCGGGCTCGGGCTCGGGCCCTAGTTTTCGACCCGAGGCCCAGGCCAGAAGTGTGGGGAAAAAACTTGCACATCCGTGTGTGTGTGTGTTTAGAAATTTGAAGAATACACATATGTATTCTAAAAACAAATAAACTAATATGTTTTCAATTCCTTCTTTTTTCTGAAACGGAATCGTTTTCTCAGTCCCAATCATGCCATGATCATATTGGGCTTGGTGTAAGCGCAACCCAAACCCCAGCCTGACCCGGCCCGGCCTGGCCTGACCCAGATGCATGCCCCTGGTCTATTGTGAACCATCCAATTTGCTTCCCCTACCCCCGCCCGCACATCCACGGTTTCCCGGACGCCATCAAAATGCTTCGCTACGGCGCTATCCCCACCTCCACGTGTGCACCCAATCGGCGCTCTACACACCTACAAATACGCCCGAAGCATGGATATGGACGCTCACACACAGCCAGCACTCGCAGCCTAGCCTAGCACTCACAATCTTCACGCAGCTCGCCCGAGAGGAACACATGGGCCACTTCGCCTTCAACTGGCAGGGCATGGAACCCGCCCCCGCCGCCTCCCTGTCCGGCGCCGGTGCTACGCTGCCTCTCCACTCCGTCCAGGGCGCCGCCGCCGCGACGAACAGCGCCGACGCCTCGTACTGCCTCGACCCGGCCACGTACGCGCCCGCGGTCCTGCCCACGATCCCGCCGGCCGTTGCGGAGGTGGGAGCCAAGAGGCGCCAGGATGCGGAGAACATCGCGCTCTACCTCATCCACATCCTCCACAAGTGCGCTGAAGCCATCGAGGCGGGCGACTATGCGGTCGCGGCCGGCAAGCTCTCCGAGGCGCGCACGATCCTCGCGACGTCTGTCTCGACCACCACTGGGATTGGCCGTGTCGCCAGCCACTTCGCTGCCGCGCTGGCCCATCGCCTCTTCCCGGCGTCGCCGCACTCCTCCTTCACGCAGGACGCCTCACCGGAGCGCGCCGGCGAGCTCTACCGTCAGTTCTACGATGCGGGGCCGTACCTCAAGTTCGCACACTACACGGCCAACCAGGCCATCCTCGAGGCGTTTGAGGGCTGCGATCGCGTGCACGTCGTGGATCTCGCCATCAAGCAGGGCGTGCAGTGGCCAGCCCTGATCCAGGCCCTCTCCGGCCGCCCCGGCGGCCCGCCGTCCGTCCGCATCACCGGCGTCGGCTCCGCGCCCGCCGTCGACGAAGCTGGCCTCCGCCTCGCCGAGCTCGCGCGTGCCATGAATGTGCCCTTCTCGTTTCAAAGGGTCACCGAGGATAGCCTGGACCAGCTCAAGCCGTGGATGTTCCAGGTCCTGCCCGGAGAGGCGGTGGCCGTGAACTCCATCTGCCAGCTCCACCGCCTCCTGGTGGACCCGGACGCCGCGTCCACGTCTCTCCCCACGCCCATCGACGTCGTGCTCGGCTGGATCGCGTCCATGCAGCCCAGGGTTTTCACGGTCGTGGAGCAGGAGGCGGACCACAACAAGCCGAGGTTGTCGACGCGGTTCGAGAACGCCATGTTCTACTATGGCTCCGTGCTCGACTCCATGGAGGCCATGTCCGTGAGCCGTGGCGACGTCATCGGCAACGGAGCCGGCGCCGACGCGTACGTGCAGAGGGAGATCTTCGACATCGTCTGCGGCGAGGGCAGCGCCCGCACCGAGCGCCACGAGCCGCTCGCATGCTGGTGCGATCGCCTCTGGCGGATGGGTCTCACCCACGTGCCGTTGGGTCCGAGCGCAGCCTATCAGGCGGCCAAGCTTGTCCGCATGTTCTCCAGCGCCGGGTTCCGCGTCCAGGAGATCGGCGGCTGCCTCTCGCTCATGTGGCACGAGCGGCCCCTGTTCACGGCGTCCGTGTGGAGCGCAATGCCCGCAAATGGCGCCGGCCCCGGTGCCGCCGAGGAGCGCGCCGACAAGCAGAAGCTGAAGAGGAGCATCGGCGAGAGTAGCAGCGGCCACCTGCCGGACGCCGGGGCGCAGTGAAAGAGCGCAACATGCATGCATGGTGGTTTGGATAATGGTTAAGGGGAGTCGGAGGCAGATCGTCTATCGAGTTCAGTTTGTCAGTTAGTCGGAGCTTATGCTGCAGCCATGAGTTAGTCAGTCGTCAAAGTGTCGTGAGATTCAGATGGATATGGGTCTAGGCCAATAAAGTGTCGATCTCAAAGTATGTGAGAGAGATAGTGTCGTTATTCCTTCCTGGTTTTATCTATCGAACAATTAATTTGTTTCATCAGTTGCAAGTAGAAGTAGATCATGGTTGCTTGCTACTAGTTCATGTTGAAGATACATGTGAGGATGCCATGACACCTTTCCTTGCTGGGATCGGCAAGGGTCCAGCCATGGCTGCAAACATCCATCCATATGTGTGTTACTATCTGGGCAGAAACCTGCATATGCATACGCTTTCATCCAGCTTAATTAGAGCAAGCATGGAGCGGACCCAGCCTTCCGCCCCGTCGTACGCAAGTCACCATACATGGCACCCAAGTTCGTACATGGTGGCCTCTGCACTTCAGCGGTAGGTACCGGCCGGCCCGTCAACGGGCACGGCATTTGACCAAGATGAACCCGGTGGCATGCAACACCTTAGTCCTATTTGCGCGTAGGCTGGCAGTGCCTGGCCTTTTTGCGGCTTCTCTTCTCCGCAGCATGCATGCAACATGCAGCCGAGCTGGCCCCATAATAAGGTACAATACGCTGCATCGCATGCAACGCCATCCAACCGTCCATCCCTTGACATGTGCTGGTGATTATTTTGATTGTAAATTTAACATTCTAAATTTGAAAAAAAAAACACAGTACAGACACAAAGCGTTCATATACACACGCATACACTCACCCCTATGAACGCAAACACGCACACCCTATCTCTATGAGCACCTCTGAAAGACTGAGCCGGCATATCAGGACTTGAATCCTGGTGGGTTGGGGATACCATAGTCCCTCTAACCATCCAACCACAGGTTGGTTCACTTCTAAATTTGGAATCGACTATTGTGATAGTGATTATTTTCAATCATCTATTAAAATCAATTTATTCTAAAATTAACAGTGCGGTTGAGTTTAGTTTAACAATTTAATAAAATATTTTCATATCAAGCGTTATGATACGGACTTTTACTAAATTATGACATTTGGACGTAATTTAGGAATCAATCTTTTGTGATCAATTATTCTTAGTAATTTATTAAAATAGTTCCAAAATCGACAATAACTATTTTCTTGCTGGAACCGACAGCTCCCGCAGGGATTAATTTCATGAATTAATTGATATCAATCCTGAAGACCTAAGGTGTATGCACTTACGTCACTCGTGCCATGCCGGGCTCGGGCTCCGGCCCTAGTTTTCGACACGAGGATCGGGCCAAAAGTGTGGAAAAAACTTGTATATCTGTCTGTATGTTTTTAGAAATTTCAAGAATACACATATGTATTCTAAAAACAAATAAACTAATATGTTTTTCAATTATTATTTTTCTAAAACAGAATGGCAGCACCTTTCCATTTTTACCCTTGTCTACGTTGCCACCTGTCGGTGACCCCTTGAGCATATAAAAGGAGGCCCATGCGCAACATAGAGGGGGGTTCGAACTCTCATGCTCGGTCTCATTAGCTGTTGGAGTGTACTGTAGCACTCCGCGCTCCCGAGCAAGAACTCAATACAAACCACAAAGCAGGAGTAGGGTTTTACGCATCCGTGCGGCCCGAACCTGGGTAAAACCGCTCGTGTGTTTCGCCTCGATCCGCTCTTCGTGCGACCTTCGCCCCCGCCGAACCGAAAGGGACCCTGCCCGCCGGTCCCATAGGTGCCCGTGGATCAGTGCCCCGGCATCTTTGGCGCGCCAGGTAGGGGGCGTCGAGGTTGTGTGAACCAGATCCGGTGTTCACACGAGCTAGATCTTCATCATCTTCATCGACATGCCGCCGAAGAAGAAGGCTTCGGAGGCGGCTGCTCCGACCGCGCCGAACCCACTATCGCCGGAGCAAACGGCTGATGGGGCGGGCGCCGGCGGAAGAACGGGCGTCGATGAGGGAGCTCACGGTGCTGCCAGGTCCAAGGACAAGGCTGCGCTGCCCATCGGCGGCGTAGCCGGCTCCCACAACGATCGGGCGCACTCCAAAACCTCGGCGTCCATACATGCACCGCGCCCATCTCAGGAGGCGCGGGACCGGCAGCGTCATGGTATTCACGGTACCATGCGTTTGCTGGACCAAGATCGAGCTGGTGGATCACGGAGTGCTCAGGACCAGCATGCACGCCAACATGCTGGCACGAGCGAGGCACGGTCGCCTGGACGGGATACTGCTCCTTCTAACATAGTTAGAAGTCCGAGCATATCCCACTCCTCGCACCGTTCGCCACCGCCACCCGCCACTGCAGCAGAAGCTTTGGCGCGAGCTCAACTGCTCCTGGACTACCCTCCAACGGCAGACAAGATCGACGACTGGAGGGCCACCATTCAGAGTCTCATCGGCTTCGCCAACGGCGACACTCAACGGCAGCCGAGCACGTCGCAGCCGCCGCAAGTCAGCCAGGCACGAGCCGGTGGCGACAAGACCGGTGGGGGTGCAACCACTGTGCACTCTTCGCCCCGAAGGCCAAGATCGCCGACTCGCCGGATCCACCTCGACAGCAAAAGGCTGAGTATGAGCGACGCGACAAGGAGAGGGCCCAAGGAGGCGCTGGAGAATCCGGCAAGAAGCGCGCCGGCCGGGGAGGACGCCGCGGCAAAGCCAAGCAGCGGCAAGGAGACAGACCTCCCCGCGGCCGCGACAAGGATGAAGATGACGACGAAGACGAAGACATGGATGATGTCGAGACCAGTGAGCAGGAGTTCCAGAAAGCCACAGAGGTCTTGTGCGTTGACGGCGGTGCTTCTCTGCATACTTCGCACCGCCAACTCAAGCAGTGGGTGCGGGAAGTCAATGCGGCGGAACCACCTGTCGAGTCATGCAAGCTTCTAAAATGGTCCAGCACGCCTATCATCTTTGATATTGAGGACCACCCTGATCGCACAACTGCGGTCGGGTGCTTGCCGATGTTGGTTTCACCAACTATCCGCAACCTCAAGGTCACTAAGATGCTAGTTGACAGCGGGGCCGGCTTGAACCTGATCTCCTCCGCTGTACTCCAGAAACTCCAGATCCCTGACAGCGAGCTTGAAGAGACCGTCACATTCCAAGGAATCAACCCGGGAAGGAGCAAGCCGAAGGGGAAGGTCACGTTGCCGGTAACATTTGGCAGTGAGTTGAACTTCAGGACCGAGAGGGTCACTTTTGACGTTGCCGATTTTCCATTGCCTTACAATGGGATACTCGGTCGTCCAGCACTTGCCAAGTTCATGGCAGCCTCTCACTACGCATACAACATGCTGAAGATGCCAGGCCCGATAAGCGTCATCTCTATCCCTGCCGACAAGAAGGATGCTCTTATCTGTGCCGACAAGATCTACCGGGAAGCGGCAGCCGCAGCAGATCGCAAGTCACCTGCCGTTGAAGCTCCCGGGGGGAAGAAGAAGACCAAGTCCGGCAAGAGTTCTGATGCCCACTCCGGCAAGCGCACCTCTTCGGAGTGCTGCGCTGCCGTCGAGGACGCACCATCGAGCTCTACCGGCAAGTGTAAGAAGGCAATGGCAGCTCCGCCAGAGACCAAGAAGGTGTCCGCTAAGGAGGATGGCACTGGTGGTACCTTCACCATCAGTGCCACTCTCGACCCTAAATAGGAAAGCGCGCTCATTGCTTTCCTGCGGGCGAACGTCGACGTGTTTGCGTGGCAACCGTCCGACCTCCCCGGTGTTCCCAGGAAAGTAATTGAGCACCATCTTGCCGTTTGTCCTCATGCGCGGCCCGTCAAGCAGAAGGTCAGGAAGCAAGCAGTGGAGCGCCAAGAATTCATCACAGAAGAGATCAAGAAGTTGGAAGCAGCAGGCCTTGTCAGAGGAGTGCTCCATCCTACGTGGTTGTCCAATCCTGTAGTCGTGCGCAAGGCGAACGGGAAATGGAGACTTTGTATCGACTTTACCGATGTTAACAAAGCTTGTCCCAAAGACCCATTTCCTTTGCCGCGCATTGACCAGATTGTTGACTCCACGGCCGGATGTGACTTGCTTTCATTTCTTGACGCATACTCAGGATACCACCAAATCTTCATGGCAGAAGAGGATGAGGAGAAGACCGCATTTATTACTCCATGTGGCACGTACTGTTTCATACGGATGCCTTTCGGTTTAAAGAATGCTGGTTCAACATTTGCAAGGGTAGTCCATGTCGCTCTGGAGCCACAAATGCACAGAAATGTGGAAGCCTACATGGATGACATAGTGGTCAACAGCAAGGACAAGGCGACTCTGATTCAAGATTTAGACAAGACCTTTGCAAGTCTGCGCAAGATCAGCCTCAAGCTCAACCCCGAGAAGTGTGTGTTTGGAGTCCCCTCCGGCAAGCTTCTCGGGTTCTTCGTATCTCAGCGGGGAATCTAAGCCAATCCCGACAAGATCAAGGCCATTGAGCAGATTGAGGCACCAAAGCGCGTTAAGGATGTACAAAGACTTGCCGGTTGTGTGGCTGCTCTCAGCAGGTTTATCTCTAGGTCTGCCGAGCGCGCCCTGCCGTTTTTCAAAATATTGAAAAAGGCAGGTCCAATGAAATGGACTCCGGAAGCGGAGGCTGCGCTGCAAGACTTAAAGAGATACCTGTCCTCCGCTCCAATACTTGTCGCACCTAAGCCACAAGAGAAGTTGTTGCTGTATATAGCGGCAACCAATCAAGTGGTTAGTGCTGCGTTAGTGGCAGAGAGGGAGGCAGATGACAAGCCAGCAACCATGGCAAGCGCATCCAGCGACAAGCAGGGGGCCTCCCCGACAAGCTCTGGTCCCGACAAGGGTGGATCTGCGCAGACGCACGAAGAGATACGGAAGAGAATGGTGCAGCGCCCAGTTTACTTTGTCAGTTCCCTTCTGCAGGGGGCTAGGTCAAGGTACTCTGGCGTGCAGAAATTGCTTTTCGGCCTTCTCATGGCCTCGAGAAAGCTGCGCCATTACTTCCAAGCACATGAGATCACAGTTGTCACTCGCTTTCCACTGAAGAGGATACTACAGAATCCAGAAGCAACAGGCAGGATTGTTGAGTGGGCACTGGAACTGTCAAGCTTTGGCCTCAAGTTTGAGAGTACTTCAACTATCCAAAGCAGAGCATTGGCAGAATTCATAGCAGAATGGATGCCAACACCAGATGAAGAAATTCCAGAAACGAGCATCCCCGGCGAGGAAGCAAGCAAAGAGTGGCTGATGTACTTTGATGGTGCCTTTTCGCTGCAAGGCGCCGGTGCTGGCGTGCTGCTTGTCGCACCCACTGGAGAGCACCTCAAGTACGTAGTCCAGATGCACTTTCCCAAGGAGCAAGCAACAAACAATACTGCAGAGTATGAAGGCTTGCTTGCCGGTCTCAGGATTGCGGCAGACCTTGGGATCAAGAAGCTCATTGTCAGGGGTGACTCACAGCTTGTCGTCCGCCAAGTAAACAAGAGTTATCAGAGTCCGTTGATGGAAGCCTACGTCGACGAAGTGAGAAAGCTAGAAGAGCACTTTGACGGCCTGCAGATGGAGCATGTTCCAAGAGCCCAGAACGACATTGCCGATGGCCTATCAAAGTGTGCAGCACTTAAGTTACCTGTGGAACCAGGGATCTTTGTGCTCAAGCTGACTCAACCGTCCGTAACGCCGTCAACTGGACAGAGCAAGAAGAGGAAGTTGATTTCTGGTGACTATTTTCCGGCAGAGCTTCCCGAAGCCGCCGCCAAGAAGGTCCCCAAGATCAACACCAAGAACGCTGAGGAGCAGTCTGCTCCGGCAAGCCCTAGGGTTTGTTCTGTTGAAGCAGAGGCTCCCGATAAGTTTTGCTCCGGCAAGCTTGTCGGGGAACGTCAAGCTCCGGCAGAGCCACAGGTTCTCGCCGTAGAAGCGGATGTTCCCGCAGCAGCTGGGATCAACGCCAAGAGTGCTGAGGAGCAGTCTGCTCTGGCAAGCCCTAGGGTTTGTTTCGTTGAAGCACAAACTCCCGACAAGTTTTTCTCCGGCAAGCTTGCCGGGGAACGTCAAGCTCCGGCAGAGCCGCAGGTTCTCGCCGTAGAAGCGGATGTTCCCGCAGCAGCAGATTTGCCTTTAGTCCTTGTTGTCGAGCCACAAGCTCCAGCATGGGCGCAGCAGATTGTCCGTTTCCTTCAGACAGGAGAACTTCCCGAAGAGCAAGAAGAAGCGGAAAGAGTAGCCCGGCAGTCAAGTATGTACCAGTTTGTCGACAAGACACTATACAGAAGAAGACTCAACGGTGTGAAATTGAAGTGTATTCACCGGGAAGACGGACAAAAGCTGTTGGCAGAGATACATGGAGGCATATGTGGTCACCACATTGGTGCAAGAGCACTTGCCGGCAAAGCATTCCGGCAAGGTTTCTTTTGGCCGACAGCCCTCCAGGATGCAACTGCACAAGTAACCAAGTGTGAAGCGTGCCAGTTCCATTCCAAGCAGATACACCAACCAGCTCAAGCTCTCCAGACGATCCCTTTATCCTGGCCATTTTCGGTCTGGGGGCTCGATATCCTCGGCCCCTTTTCCCGAGCAATCGGGGGCTTTGAGTACTTGTACGTTGCAATCAACAAGTTCACAAAGTGGCCGGAAGTGGAAGCAGTGAGGAAGGTGACAGCACAGTCAGCAGTCAAGTTCTTCAGGTCGATTGTTTACCGCTTCGGGATCCCTAACAGGATAATCACCGACAACGGTACGCAATTTACGAGCCGCACCTTCATGCAGTACGTCCAAGATCTTGGCGCCAAGGTCTGCTTCGCTTCTGTTGCTCACCCGAGAAGCAACGGTCAAGCGGAGAGGACAAATGCTGAAGTGCTGCGTGGGCTCAAGACCAGGACTTTCGACGGGCTGTACAAGTGCGGAAGAAACTGGATCGAGGAGCTGCCAGTGGTTCTTTGGTCGATCAGGACGACGCCAAATCGAGCCACTGGCCAGACACCTTTCGCTCTAGTCTATGGAGCAGAGGCAGTTCTCCCCACGGAACTCGTATATGAGTCACCTCGAGTGCTCGCTTATGATGAGCTTGAGCAAGAGCAGCTGCGACAAGATGACGCGCTGCTCCTTGAGGAAGACCGTCTTCAGGCTGCTGTACGAGCTGCTCGCTACCAGCAAGCTTTGCGCCACTACAACAGCCGCAAAGTTAATGCCAGAAGTCTCAAGGAAGGCGACCTTGTTCTTCGGCGTGTTCAGTCCGTCAAGAATTCCAACAAGTTGACGCCGAAGTGGGAAGGCCCTTACCGGGTGAAACGAGTCACTAGGCCTGGCGATGTCCGCCTTGAGACCGAAGATGCCATTCCGGTGAGCAACTCCTGGAACATTGAGCATCTTCGTAAGTTTTACCCGTAAGGCGCGGTTGCCGGAACCTGTTCCGGCAACCACCTTTTGTATAAGTCTTGCCGCTGTTGCATGTAATCCTTTGTACAAAGCCGGGCGCAGACCCCGTGCATAAGTAAAGATCATGTGCTCCGCACATCTTGTCAATTTCATGCTTTCTATTTTTTGCATGTATTATCTGACACTTTGTGCAGCACCTACCCCCGGTAAGCAATAACGAGCCGTAAGGCTCCATATCTTTATATTCTCCTCTTTCTTTTTTCTCAAGGAAAGGAAGGTTCCCTCGCCCACAAGTTTGCTGGGGGGGAAGGAGAAGATAATGGTATGGACCAGGCGTCATTCAAGAAAGTTTCTCCTTGCCGGGAAGCAAACAACAGAAAAGCTAAGTTGCCAAAGTTTGAGCAATCAGATTTTTTAATTTTTAAGTTATCTTCCTTGAACGACCGCACTTTGTATGGAAAACCTGTGCGCGGAGGAACCAACTCGTAGCTAGTTGCGCCCTTACTTTGTTTCGAGTCCGCTCAACAACTTAAGTGAGCTGCGACTAGTTGCGACAAGGTTTCTTGTCGGTAGCGGCATCGCCAGCAGGCTGCTGACGTCCCGCACTCAGCGCTCGCGGCTAAGGTGCCTGCACCGGCAAGTTCCCTAAAAGCGTAGGGCAAAGACATACAAAGGAAGGAATCAAGTAAAGGGAATAACATTGCAATCATTACCCAGAATAGAGTTATATTACAAAGTAGCTTGTCGCAGCTCTAACATATTGTTTTCATAACATGACCAGCAGCGACAAGAAAAGAAGAAAACGGGCGGCCTAGTCTACGCGATCGCCCTCAACCCTCTTGATCCCGCTCACCTTATCCACAATGGGTGCGACAAGGGTCTTGAGCGCCTCCAGATCAGCATCCGGCGGCAGGGTCTTGAGGACGTTGGTGAGGTTGAGGCCCGGGTCGCGGAAGGCCACCTTCACCAACACCTTCTGAAGAGCTCCCGCGCAGATCTTGCGCGACTCGTCGGCCAGCTGCTTTGGGATCTTCTCTCGGAGCCGCTGGAGGGCCGTCGCCACGCCTTTGAAGGACAAGGTGAGCTTGGCGCTGGGTTGGAGGTTCTCATCAGAGGGATACCCGAGATCCTCCACCCCCAGCTGCGCCAACTCCCTATCGATATCTGCGGCAGCACTCACGAGACCCTCCGTCCAGTGCTCCACTTTCTCCAGCGTCTTGGTCAAAGTGGTCAGCTTCAACTCAAGATCTGCGTTGGAGTCCTTGGCGGCGCTAAGCTCTTTGCCCTTCTCGGCAAGGCGAGCCTGCAGCTCTGAGTTGCTGTGGGCGTCCTGTTGGAAATATGCCCTAGAGGCAATAATAAAAGTATTATTATATTTCCTTGTTCATGATAATTGTCTTTTATTCATGCTATAACTGTATTATCCGGAAATCGTAATACACGTGTGAATACATAGACCACAATATGTCCCTAGTGAGCCTCTAGTTGACTAGCTCGTTGTGATCAACAGATAGTCATGGTTTCCTGGCTATGGACATTGGATGTCGTTGATAACGGGATCACATCATTAGGAGAATGATGTGATGGACAAGACCCAATCCTAAGCTTAGCACAAAGATCGTGTAGTTCATTTGCTAGAGCTTTGCCAATGTCAAGTATCTCTTCCTTCGACCATGAGAGTGTGTAACTCCTGGATACCGTAGGAGTGCTTTGGGTGTATCAAACGTCACAACGTAACTGGGTGACTATAAAGGTGCACTACAGGTATCTCCGAAAGTATCTATTGTTTTATGCGGATCGAGACTGGGATTTGTCACTCCGTGTAAACGGAGAGGTATCTCTGGGCCCACTCGGTAGGACATCATCATATGCGCAATGTGACCAAGGAGTTGATCACGGGATGATGTGTTACGGAACGAGTAAAGTGACTTGCCGGTAACGAGATTGAACAAGGTATCGGTATACCGACGATCGAATCTCGGGCAAGTAAAATACCGCTAGACAAAGGGAATTGTATACGGGATCGATTGAGTCCTTGACATCGTGGTTCATCCGATGAGATCATCGTGGAACATGTGGGAGCCATCATGGGTATCCAGATCCCACTGTTGGTTATTGACTGGAGAACGTCTTGGTCATGTCTGCATGTCTCCCGAACCCGTAGGGTCTACACACTTAAGGTTCGATGACGCTAGGGTTATAAAGGAAGCTTGTATGTGGTTACCGAATGTTGTTCGGAGTCCCGGATGAGATCCCGGACGTCACGAGGAGTTCCGGAATGGTCCGGAGGTAAAGATTTATATATAGGAAGTCCTGTTTCGGCAATCGGGACAAGTTTCGGGGTCATCGGTATTGTACCGGGACCACCGGAAGGGTCCCGGGGGCCCACCGGGTGGGGCCACCTGCCCCGGGGGGCCACATGGGCTGTAGGGGGTGCGCCTTGGCCTACATGGGCCAAGGGCACCAGCCCCAAGAGGCCCATGCGCCTAGGGAACCCTAGAGGGAAGAGTCCTCAAAGGGGAAGGCACCTCCGAGGTGCCTTGGGGAGGATGGACTCCTCCCCTCCCTCTTGGCCGCCGCACCAGATGCCATCTAGGGCTGGCCGCCGCCCCTAGGGGGTGGGAAAACCCTAAAGGGGGCGCAGCCCCCTTCCCCCCTATATATATTGAGGCATGGGGCTGCCCATAACACGCGATTTGATCTCTCGTTGGTGCAGCCCTGCCCCTCTCCCTCCTCCTCTTCTCCCATGGTGCTTGGCGAAGCCCTGCGGGATTGCCACGCTCCTCCACCACCACCACGCCGTTGTGCTGCTGCTGGATGGAGTCTTCCTCAACCTCTCCCTCTCTCCTTGCTGGATCAAGGCGTGGGAGACGTCACCGGGCTGTACGTGTGTTGAACGCGGAGGTGCCGTCCGTTCGGCACTAGGATCATCGGTGATCTGAATCACGACGAGTACGACTCCATCAACCCCGTTCACTTGAACGCTTCCGCTTAGCGATCTACAAGGGTATGTAGATGCACTCTCCTTCTACTCGTAGCTGGTTTCTCCATAGATAGATCTTGGTGACGCGTAGGAAAATTTTGAATTTCTGCTACGTTCCCCAACAGTGGCATCATGAGCTAGGTCTATTGCATAGATTCTTTGCACGAGTAGAACACAAAGTAGTTGTGGGCGTTGATGTTGTTCAATATGCTTACCGTTACTAGTCCAATCTTGTTTCGACGGTATTGTGGGATGAAGCGGCCCGGACCGACCTTACACGTACTCTTACGTGAGACAGGTTCCACCGATTGACATGCACTTGGTGCATAAGGTGGCTAGCGGGTGCCAGTCTCTCCCACTTTAGTCGGAACGGATTCGATGAAAAGGGTCCTTATGAAGGGTAAATAGCAATTGGCATATCACGTTGTGGTCTTGCGTAGGTAAGAAACGTTCTTGCTAGAAACCCATAGCAGCCACGTAAAACATGCAAACAACAATTAGAGGACGTCTAACTTGTTTTTGCAGGGTATGCTTTGTGATGTGATATGGCCAACAAGAATGTGGTGAATAATATGTGATGTATGAGATTGATCATGTTCTTGTAATAGGAATCATGACTTGCATGATAATGAGTATGACAACCGGCAGGAGCCATAGGAGTTGTCTTTATTTTTTGTATGACCTGCGTGTCATTGAAGAACGCCATGTAAACTACTTTACTTTATTACTAAACGCGTTAGTCATAGAAGTAGAAGTAGTCGTTGGCGTGACAACTTCATGAAGACACGATGATGGAGATCATGATGATGGAGATCATGGTGTCATGCCGGTGACAAGATGATCATGGAGCCCCGAAGATGAAGATCAAAGGAGCTATATGATATTGGCCATATCATGTCACTACTCTATTTGATTGCATGTGATGTTTATCATGTTTATGCATCTTGTTTGCTTAGAACGACGGTAGTAAATAAGATGATCCCTTACAACAATTTCAAGAAGTGTTCTCCCCTAACTGTGCACCGTTGCTACAGTTCGTCGCTTCTAAGCACCACGTGATGATCGGGTGTGATGGATTCTTACGTTCACATACAACGGGTGTAAGACAGTTTTACACAGCGAAAACACTTAGGGTTAACTTGACGAGCCTAGCATGTGCAGACATGGCCTCGGAACACGGAGACCGAAAGGTCGAGCATGAGTCGTATAGTAGATACGATCAACATGAAGATGTTCACCGATGATGACTAGTCCGTCTCACGTGATGATCGGACACGGCCTAGTTGACTCGGATCATGTGATCACTTAGATGACCAGAGGGATGTCTATCTAAGTGGGAGTTCATAAGATGAACTTAATTATCCTGAACATAGTCAAAAGACTTTTTGCAAATTATGTCATAGCTCACGCTATAGTTCTACTGTTTTAGTTATGTTCCTAGAGAAAATATAGTTGAAAGTTGACAGTAGCGATTATGCGGACAGTAGAAAGCTTATGTCCTTAATGCACCACTCAATGTGTTGAACCCCAAACGTCGTTTGTGGATGTTTCAAACATCGAACATACACGTTTTGATAACTATGTGATAGTTCAGTTAAATGGTTTAAGTAGAGGCACCAAAGACGTTTTCGAAACGTCGCGGAACATATGAGATGTTTCGAGGGCTGAAATTGGGATTTCAGGCTCGTGCCCACGTCAAGAGGTATGAGACCTCCGGCGATTTTCTTAGCCTGCAAACTAAGGGAGAAAAGCTCAATCGTTGAGCTTGTGCTCAGATTGTCTGAGTGCAACAATCACTTGAATCAAGTGGGAGTTAATCTTCCAGATGAGATAGTGATGTTTCCCCAAAGTCATTGCCACCGAGCTGCTAGAGCTTCGTGATGAACTATAACATATCAGGGATAAATAAGATGATCCTTGAGGTATTCACGATGTTTGACACCGCGAAAGTAGAAATCAAGAAGGAGCATCAATTGTTGATGGTTGGTGAAACCACTAGTTTCAAGAAGGGCAAGGGCAAGAAGGGATACTTCATGAAACGGCAAATCAGCTGCTGCTCCAGTGAAGAAACCCAAGGTTGAACCCAAACCCGAGACTAAGTGCTTCTGTAATAAGGGGAATAGTCACTAGAGCAGAATTACCCTAGATACTTGGTAGATGAGAAGGCTGGCAAGGTCGATAGAAGTATATTGGATATACATTATGTTAATGTGTACTTTACTAGTACTCCTAGTAGCACCAGGGTATAAGATACCGGTTCGGTTGCTAAGTGTTAGTAACTCGAAATAAAAGGCTACGGAATAAACGGAGACTAGCTAAAGGAGAGCTGACGATATGTGTTGGAAGTGTTTCCAAGTTTGATATAATCAAGCATCGCACGCTCCCTCTACCATCAAGATTAGTATTAAACCTGAATAAGTGCTCTTGCACCTATAGGAATGGTTTATTGAATCTCGATCGTAGTGATACACATTTTCATGCCAAAAGATATAAGATAGTAATGATAGTACCACTTACTTGTGGCACTGCTGTGTAAGTCATATTGGTATAAAATGCATGAAGAAGCTCCATGTTGATGGATCTTTGGACTCACTCATTTTTGAAAAGTTTGAGACATGCGAACCATGTCTATTGGTGTATATGCATGAAGAAACTCCATGCAAATGGATCGTTTGGACTCACTTGATTTTGAATCACTTGAGATATGCAAATCATACCACATGGGCAAGATGACTGAAAAGCCTCGTTTTCAGTAAGATGGAACAAGATAGCAACTTGTAGGAAGTAACACATTTTGATGTGTGCAGTCCAATGAGTGCTGAGGCATGCAGTGAATATCGTTATGTTCTTACTTCACAGATGATTCGAGTAGATGTTGAGAATATTTACTTGATGAAACACAAGTCTGAATTATTGAATGGTTCAAGTAATTTCAGAGTGAAGTAGAAGATCATTGTGACAAGAGGATAAAATGTCTATGATACGATCATAGAGATGAATATCTGAGTTACGAGTTTTGGCACACAATTAAGACATTGTGGAAATTGTTTCATAATTAATACCGCCTGGAACACCATAATGTGATGGTGTGTCCGAACATCATAGTTGCACCCTATTGGATATGGTGCGTACCATGATGTCTCTTATCGAATTACCACTATCGTTCATGGGTTAGGCATTAGAGACAACCACATTCACTTTAAATAGGGCACCACGTAATTCCGATGAGATGACACCGTATGAATTATGGTTTAGAGAAACCTAAGTTGTCGTTTCTTAAAGGTTTGGGGCTGCGACGCTTATGTGAAAAAGTTTCAGGATTAAGCTCGAACCCAAAGCGGATAAAATGCATCTTCATAGGAAACCCAAAACAGTTGGGTATACCTCCTAATTCAGATCCAAAAGCAATAAGGGATTGTTTCTAGAATCGGGTCCTTTCTCGAGGAAAGGTTTCTCTCGAAAGAGTTGAGTGGGAGGATGGTGGAGACTTGATGAGGTTATTGAACCATCACTTCAACCAGTGTGTAGCAGGGCACAGGAAGTTGTTCCCGTGGCACCTACACCAATTGAAGTGGAAGCTTATGATATTGATCATGAAGTTTCGGATCAAATCACTGCCGTACCTCGTAGGGTGACAAGGATACGTACTACTTCGGAGTGGTACGGTAATCCTGTCTTGAAAGTCATGTTGCTGGACAACAATGAACCTACGAGCTATGGAGAAGCGATGGTGGGCCCGGATTCCGATAAATGGCTTGAGGCCATAAAATCCGAGAGAGGATCCATGTATGAAAACAAAGTGTAGACTTTGGCAGAACGGCTCGATGGTCGTAAGGCTAATGAGTACAGATGGATTTCAAAAGGAAGACAGACAATGATGGTAAATGTCACCATTAAGAAAGCTCGACTTGTCGTTAAGATGTTTTCCGACAAGTTCAAGGAGTTGACTACGATGAGATTTTCTCACTCGTAGCGATGCTAAGAGTCTGTTGGAATTATATTAGCAATTACTGCATTATTTATGAAATCTTGCAGATAGGATGTCAAAACATTGTTTCCTCGACAATTTTCTTGAGGAAACGTTGTATGTGATACAACCGGAAGGTTTTGTCAATCCCGAAAGATGCTAATAAGTATGCAAAGCTCCAGCAATCCTTCTAAGGACAGGAGTAAGCATCTCGGAGTTGGAATGTGCGCTTTGATGAGATGATCAAAAATTTTGGGTTTGTACAAAGTTTATGAGAAACTTGTATTTCCAAAGAAGTGAGTGGGAGCACTATAGAATTTCTGATGAGTATATGTTGTTGACATATTGTTGATCAGAAATGACGTAGAATTTCTGGAAAGCATATAGGGTTATTTGAAATGTGTTTTTCAATAGAAAACCTGGATTAAGCTACTTGAGCATTGAGCATCAAGATCTATAAGGATAGATCAAAACGCTTAATGGTACTTTCAAATGAGCACATACCTTGACATGATCTTGAAGGTGTTTAAGATGGACCAGTCAAAGAAGGAGTTCTTGCCTGAGTTGTAAGGTACGAAGTTAAGACTTAAAGCTCGACCACGGCAGAATAGAGAGAAAGGACGAAGGTCGTCCCCTATGCTTAAGACGTAGGCTCTTCAGTATGCTATGCTGTGTACCGCACCTGAAGTGTGCCTTGCCATGAGTCAGTCAAGGGGTACAAGAGTGATCCAAGAATGGCTCACAGGACAGCGGTCAAAGTTATCCTTAGTAACTAGTGGACTAAGGAATTTTTCTCAATTATGGAGGTGGTAAAAGAGTTCGTCGTAAAGGGTTATGTCGATGCAAGCTTGACACCTATCCGGATAGCTCTGAGTAGAGAGACCGGATACATATAATGGAGCAATAATTTAGAATAGCTCCAAGTAGAACAGTTATTTGGAATAGGTCCAAATAGAGCGTGGTAGCTGCATCTAGGAGATGACATAGGGATTTGTAAAGCACACACAGATCTGAAAGGTTCAGACCCGTTGACTAAAACCTCTCTCACAAGCAACATGATCAAACATAAAACTCATTGAGTGTTAATCACATAGTGATGTGAACTAGACTACTGACTCTAGTAAACTCTTGGGTATTAGTCACATGGCGATGTGACCTGTGAGTGTTAATCACATTGCGATGTGAACTAGATTATTGACTCTAGTGCAAGTGGGAGACTGTTGGAAATATGCCCTAGAGGCAATAATAAAAGTATTATTATATTTCCTTGTTCATGATAATTGTCTTTTATTCATGCTATAACTGTATTATCCGGAAATCGTAATACACGTGTGAATACATAGACCACAATATGTCCCTAGTGAGCCTCTAGTTGACTAGCTCGTTGTGATCAACAGATAGTCATGGTTTCCTGGCTATGGACATTGGATGTCGTTGATAACGGGATCACATCATTAGGAGAATGATGTGATGGACAAGACCCAATCCTAAGCTTAGCACAAAGATCGTGTAGTTCATTTGCTAGAGCTTTGCCAATGTCAAGTATCTCTTCCTTCGACCATGAGAGCATGTAACTCCTGGATACCGTAGGAGTGCTTTGGGTGTATCAAACGTCACAACGTAACTGGGTGACTATAAAGGTGCACTACAGGTATCTCCAAAAGTATCTATTGTTTTATGCGGATCGAGACTGGGATTTGTCACTCCGTGTAAACGGAGAGGTATCTCTGGGCCCACTCGGTAGGACATCATCATATGCGCAATGTGACCAAGGAGTTGATCACGGGATGATGTGTTACGGAACGAGTAAAGTGACTTGCCGGTAATGAGATTGAACAAGGTATCGGTATACCGACGATCGAATCTCGGGCAAGTAAAATACCGCTAGACAAAGGGAATTGTATACGGGATCGATTGAGTCCTTGACATCGTGGTTCATCCGATGAGATCATCGTGGAACATGTGGGAGCCAACATGGGTATCCAGATCCCGCTGTTGGTTATTGACCGGAGAACGTCTCGGTCATGTCTGCATGTCTCCCGAACCCGTAGGGTCTACACACTTAAGGTTCGATGACGCTAGGGTTATAAAGGAAGCTTGTATGTGGTTACCGAATGTTCTTCGGAGTCCCGGAATGGTCCGGAGGTAAAGATTTATATATAGGAAGTCCTGTTTCGGCCATCGAGACAAGTTTCGAGGTCATCGGTATTGTACCGGGACCACCGGAAGGGTCCCGGGGGCCCACCGGGTGGGGCCACCTGCCCCGGGGGGCCACATGGGCTGTAGGGGGTGCGCCTTGGCCTACATGGGCCAAGGGCACCAGCCCCAAGAGGCCCATGCGCCTAGGGAACCCTAGAGGGAAGAGTCCTCAAGGGGGAAGGCACCTCCGAGGTGCCTTGGGGAGGATGGACTCCTCCCCCCCTCCTTGGCCGCACCCCAAAACCCATCTAGGGCTGGCCGCCGCCCCTAGGGGGTGGGAAAACCCTAAAGGGGGCGCAGCCCCCTTCCCCCCTATATATATTGAGGCATGGGGCTGCCCATAACACGCGAATTGATCTCTCGTTGGTGCAGCCCTGCCCCTCTCCCTCCTCCTCTTTTCCCATGGTGCTTGGCGAAGCCCTGCGGGATTGCCACGCTCCTCCACCACCACCACGCCGTTGTGCTGCTGTTGGATGGAGTCTTCCTCAACCTCTCCCTCTCTCCTTGCTGGATCAAGGCGTGGGAGACGTCACCGGGCTGTACGTGTGTTGAACGCGGAGGTGCCGTCCGTTCGGCACTTGATCATCGGTGATTTGAATCACGACGAGTACGACTCCATCAACCCCGTTCACTTGAACGCTTCCGCTTAGCGATCTACAAGGGTATGTAGATGCACTCTCCTTTCTACTCGTTGCTGGTCTCTCCATAGATAGATCTTGGTGTTACGTAGGAAATTTTTTGAATTTCTGCTACGTTCCCCAACACGTCCTTCTCCCGCTCAAGCTTGAGCACGGCAAGCTCTTCACTACTCGCCTTGAGATCGGCCTCCAGCTGCGCCACCTTCGTCTCCAGCTCCTTCTTGGCGGCCTCAGCAACTGCGGCAGCATCCTCTGCTTGCTTAAGGGCTCCGCCGATTTCTTGCTCACGCGCGGCAAGCTCCTCCTCATGGCTGTCGAGGTTAACCTTCCGCTGCGCCAGCTCGCCCTCCTGCGCAAACAGCTTCTCAGCGGCAAGCCGTTGTTGCTCTTCAGCTTCGGCCTTCTGCTCTTCGGCGAGCTGCTCCCGCTCCTCTGCCAGGGACCGGAGAGCTTCCTGGTTGAGACCCCGGAGCTCCTCGGCGCGCTTCTTGATGTCCGCTCCTGCCTTCGCGACAAGCGCCTCGCGGGATTCTAGCTTGGCTTGCTGCATGCGGTAGAGCGACAACAGCTTCCGCAACAGCCGCTCCTCCTCAGGCTCGCCATTGCTGCTGCTCGGCGCATCAACTAGCGTCAGCCCAGCGGAGGCGAGCACTTCTCCATCAAAGCTCTCTCCCTCGACCGACGCCCTGGAGCTTGACGCCCAGGGGAGGTTGATGAAGACGCCATCGCCGGCCTTCAAGTAGACGCTTGGCTGGGGCTCTTCGGAGCCTGGCGCTGCGGTAGCGGTGGATGGGTCAGTGGTCGACGCAGCGCCTGGCGCTCCTGCGGCCTCAAGGCCGTCAGTGCGATCGCCAGACCCCCCGCCAGCTGCTGCGGCGGCAGCTTTGGCGGCCTCGTTGCCGGCGGCAACCTCGGTCTCCATCGGCTCCGAACCAGATGGGTCTGATTGCCGGAAAAGGGGAGAAAAGTCAAGCAAATATCCAAGAAGAAGAAGAACCCAAGGGAAGCTTTGAAGAGAAGATTACCTCTACTGGGTTCAGCAGTTGTAGTCTCCGTCGCCGGGGGAACGCTGGTGCTGTCCCTTGCCAGAGAACCCCCCCTTGCCGGAGGACTCTCCCTTGGCGTTTCGGGGGCGGTCTCTGGACGCTCCTGGTGGGGCTGCTCTGCTTCTACACAAACCAACAGTCAGATGTCAGCAAAGAAACAGCATCCATGTGCGCCTACCAGTGGCAAGCGAACCATATACTTACACTGGGGGCTGCTCTGGAGAAAAGTTGCCGGGTCCGGCAAGGTTGTCTCGGGCGCACCCCCTACTGTCGCGGTGGGTTCGTCCTCGATGATAATCACCGGGACCTTGGCCCTCTTTGCTGCTCTCTGGGCTAGAGTCCTGAAAAGGAACAAGTTCATAGCAAAGCAAATGAGATACAAGATAAAACGGCAAGAATTGAAGAACTACAGGTACAACAAGAGAAGCTTACTCTTCTTCTTCTTCCTCGTCGGAGCTGAACGCGGAGAAGTCGAAGTCTGGCCCATGTCCAGCGCGAGGAGGCAGAGGAGTAGGTTCCCTTGGCCGCTTGGCGGGAACGGTGGCGATGGCCTGAGACGACCCCGCTCTAGTTGCCGCAGCAGCATGAGGTGCTCCCGCAGCACCAGTGCTTGCCACGGTGGAGCGCGTCACGCGGCGCGGCGACTGTTCACCCGCCTGCCGTCCCGCTATGTCCCCGACCTTGCGGAGACGCCTTCTTGGCGGGGATGGAGGCTCTGCTTGCGGCGAGCTGCCTGAAGATGAGGAGGAAGAGGAGTTGATCTCCAGCGAGCCGCTCGTATCCTTGGTGGGCTCGCTCGACTTGGCGTTATGCCCGGCAAGCCCTTTCCCGCCGGCGGGCTCCTCTCGCTCGGCACGGCTTGCCGCCTCTGCTGCATCTGCCTCCTCCATGGTGAATCCAAATTCACCCGCGGCTACGGCTGCCGCCGCCTCTTCTAGCCTGGTGGCGATGTGTGTCATCTCCTCATCGGTGGTGTCGCGGGTGAGCCTATCCTTTTCATCAGAGCAGATCGGCACTTCTACCAAGTCGTCAAAGAACTGCTGCACAACGTCGTCTGCAGGCTCTTGCCAAGTTGGGACAATTCCATGCGAATCGCACAGCGGCATCATTGCACGGATGCGGTCGAGCGCAGAGTTGTTGCACAGCGGAACAACACCCCTGGCAACCTGAACACTTGGGGATGCTGAGGGTCGTACTTGAACAGCTCCTGGAGCATTGCGTTGAGCTCCAAAACAGTGAAGTTGAAATTGAGGCCTGGACGCAGCCTCATGATATCCGCCGCATTCTTGAATTCCCAGGTGGGTCTCCTCCGTTCCTGCAGAGGGGCAATGCAGCGGCGAAGAAAGTCTGCACCAACAGCGCCTAAAGTGAGCCCGGCAAGCCTGAGGCGTAGGATCCGGGTGACGGCAATCTTCAGCCTATCATCTTCCGGGGCCACGTCACTCCAATCGCTGCCGCGTGCTACTGGGGTTTGGCGCCGGGCGGTAAACGGCTGCGGATTCTCCTCGTCAATCCAGCACCAGTCTGCTCTCCATTCTTCCCACTTGCCGCGGAACTCTCCCTCCAAATAAGTGTCCTTCTTGCCGGCCCTCGAGATCACGGGCACCTATGGGACCGGCGGGCCGGGTCCCTTTCGGTTCGGCGGGGGCGGAGGTCGCACGAAGAGCGGATCGAGGCGAAACGCACGAGCGGTTTTACCCAGCTTCGGGCCGCACGGATGCGTAAAACCCTACTCCTGCTTTGTGGTTTGTATTGAGTTCTTGCTCGGGAGCGCGGAGTGCTACAGTACACTCCAGCAGCTAACGAGACCGAGCATGAGAGTTCGAACCCCCCTCTATGTTGCGCATGGGCCTCCTTTTATATGCTCAAGGGGTCACCGACAGGTGGCAACGTAGACAAGGGTAAAAATGGAAAGGTGCTGCGGTTGGTACAGCTACCTGCTACAGTGTATCATACCTAACCCTGACGGCAGGGGACAAGGGCATTAAATGCCCGTCTGCGTCGCCTAAATAGTGCAAAAAGGGACCGTCAGGGACGCCACCGCCCGCCACGATGGCAATCTTGTCAGCGCCGCTTGCCACCGCGCACCGCTGGCTGCACAGCCTCCCGCCACGTACGCTTGAAAGGGTCCCAGAGCGACACGTTGGTGGGTGTGCTGGAGCGCGGACACAGAGTGGTGGTTTGCCGCAGCAAGCGCCTTGCCGCGGTCGTTGTCTTGTCGCGTCCGGGAGCTTGTCGCTCACCGGGCCTTGCCGAGACATGTGGCGCGTTGCGGCAAGTTCCTTGAGATGCCTTGGTTGGCCTTCCCGGCAAGCTCCTCTTGCCGGGGTCTTGTCTCCTTGGCTTTGATATGCCTTGGTTGGCCTTCCCGGCAAGCTCCTCTTGCCGGGGTCTTGTCTCCTTGAATGGCTCCAGGGGAACCACGGAGGACCTTGGCGGTCACCCAGCAAGCCTTGCCGCGGGATGCTGCGACTGCCCGTGCACATGTTCGGGATACTAGGGTACCCCTACTCTAGTACACCGACACCTTCTTTCCCTTTTTTTTGTTTTGGCCTCTTTTCTTTTTTTTAAATTTTTCGTCCAGAGTCTCATCCCGACTTGTGGAGGAATCATAGTCTCCATCATCCTTTCCTCACATGGGACAATGCTCTAATAATGATCATCACACTTTTATTTTCTTATAACTCAAGAATTACAACTCGATACTTAGAACAAAATATGACTCTATGTGAATGCCTCCGGTGGTATACCGGGATTGCGATGAATCAAGAGTGACATGTATGAAAAATTATGAACGGTGGCTTTGCCACAAAGACGATGTCAACTACATGATCATGCAAAGCAATATGACAATGATGATGCGTGTCATAATAAATGAAACGGTGGAAAGTTGCATGGCAATATATCTCGGAATGGCTATGGAAATGCCATAATAGGAGGTATGGTGGCTGTTTTGAGGAAGATATAAGGAGGCTTATGTGTGATAGAGCGTATCATATCACGGGGTTTGGATGCACCGGCGGAGTTTGCACCAACTCTCAAGGTGAGAAAGGGCAATGCACGGCACCGAAGAGGCTAGCAATGGTGGAAGGGTGAGAGTGTGTATAATCCATGGACTCAACATTAGTCATAAAGAACTCACATACTTATTGCAAAAATCTACAAGTCATCAAAACCAAGCACTACGCGCATGCTCCTAGGGGGATAGATTGGTAGGAAAAGACCATCGCTCGTCCCCGACCGCCACTCATAAGGAAAGCAATCAAAGAACACCCCATGCTTCAAATTTGTCACGTAACGTTCACCATACGTGCATGCTACGGGACTTGCCAACTTCAACACAAGTATTCATCAATTTCACAATTACTCAACTAGCTCACTTCTAATATTACCACCTTTATATCTCAAAACCATCTATCGAGCTTCCAACTTCTCTTAGAATTTAAAATTTATAACCAAAGTGAATTACCATGCTGTTCTAAAAGACTCTCAAAATTATATAAGTGAAGCATGAGAGATCAATTATTTCTATAAAACAAAACCACCACCATGCTCTAAAAGATATAAGCGAAGCACTAGAGCAAAAACTATATAGCTCAAAAGATATAAGTGAAGCACATAGAGTATTCTAATAAATTCCAATTCAATGTGTCTCTCCCAAAAGGTGTGTACAGCAAGGATGATTGTGGTAAACTAAAAAGAAAAGAATCAAATCATATAAGACGCTCCAAGCAAAACACATATCATGTGGCGAATAAAAATATAGCTCCAAGTAAAGTTACTGATAGACGAAGACGAAAGAGGGGATGCCTTCCGGGGCATCCCCAAGCTTAGGATTTTTGGTGTCCTTGGATTTTACCTTGGGCTGCCTTGGGCATCCCCAAGCTTTGGCTCTTTCCACTCCTTGTTCCATAATCCATCATATCCTTACCCAAAACTTGAAAACTTCACAACACAAAACTTAAAAGAAAATATTCGTGAGCTCCGTTAGTAAAAGAAAACAAACCACCACTTCAAGGTACTGTAATGAAATCATTATTGATTTATATTGGTGTTAAACCTACTGTATTCCAAATTTTCTATGGTTCATAAACTCTATTACTAGCCATAGATTCATCAAAGTAAGCAAACAACACGTGAAAAACAGAATCTGTCAAAAACAGAACAGTTTGTAGTAATTTGTAGGTTTCGACCACTTCTGGAACCCCAAAAATTCTAAAATAAATTGCTTGACGTGAGGAATTTATCTATTAATCATCTGAAAAAATAATTAACTAAATATAACTCTCCAATAAAAAATGGCAAAAATTCTCGTGAGCGCTAAAGTTTTTGTTTTTTACAGCAAGATCAAAAAGACTTTCCCCAAGTCTTCCCAACGGTTCTACTTGGCACTAACACTAATTAAACACAAAAAACACAACCAAAAAACAGAGGCTAGATAAATTATCTATTACTAAACAGGATAAAAAAGCAAGTAATAAAAATAAAATTGGGTTGCCTCCCAACAAGCGCTATCGTTTAACGCCCCTAGCTAGGCATGATGATTTCAATGATGCTCACATAAAACATAAGAATTGTAACATAAAGAGAGCATCATGAATAATATGACTAGCACATTTAAGTCTAACCCACTTTATATGCATAGGGATTTTGTGAGCAAACAACTTGTGGGAACAAGAATCAACTTGCATAGGAAGGTAAAACAAGCATAACTTCAAAACTTTAGGCACATAGAGAGGAAACTTGATATTATTGCAACTCCTACAAGCATATATTCCTCCCTCATAATAAATTTCAGTAGCATCATGAATGAATTCAACAATATAACCATCACATAAAGCATTCTTTTCATGATCTCAAGCATAGAAATTTTATTACTCTCCACACAAGCAAAATTCTTCTCATTCGGAATAGTGGGAGTATCATAAGAGACTCGAATACTATAAATTGTTTCCACATTAAAAGAGTAATGTTCAGAAAAAGGGTAATCATAATCATGACAAGTTTTAATATAATCATCACTACTTTTTATATACGTATCATCACAATAATTATCATAAGTAGCAACTTTGTTCTCATCATAATTGATTGAAACCTCTTCCAAGATAGTGGAATCATTACTAAATAAAGTCATGACCTCTCCAAATCCACTTTCATAATTGTCAAAATAAGATTCAACATCCTCCAAAATAGTGGGATCATTACTTCCTAAAGTTGACACTCTTCCAAACCCACTTTCATCAATATAACCATCATACATAGGAGGCATGCTATCATCATAATAATTTGCTCATCAAAACTTGGGAGGCTAGAAATATCATCTTCATTAAACATAGCATCCACAAGCTTGTGACAAACATTAATTGCAGCAAATATATTCTCAAACATGTCATTCCCATCAAACATAGCATCCCCAAGCTTGGGCCTTTTCATATCATAAGCACAATCACTCTCATCATTAATAGTATGAATAGCACCAATAGTATAACAATTATCATCATCACAATGAGTAATAGGAGCAGCATAATTTGGGAGGGATACATTTTTACCTTTGCTTCTCTGTCTTTTCTTTTTCTTCTTCACATCATGTGTGGGTTTAATCCTCTTTTCAGAGCTCCTTATTAATGAGATTGGTTGAATAGAAGGCTCCTCCTCGGTACCTAACTCATCATAAAATAAATAATAGGAGGATATTGGGAAGCCTCTTCCCTTTCATTAGTATTCTCTTCATCCTCTATTTGTTTTGTTTTCTTTATATAATTGGCAATATAAGGATTTTCAATGCAATTCACCGCACAATACATAAATATTTCTTCTAGATCAATATCGAGGAATTTCTCAAGGCTATATTCTGGAATATGTTTAGTTATACGTTTCATTTCTTCATAACCCAAAAGCAAACTAAGTTCATTATGATGTGCAAGGGAAATCAAATCATCACAATTTTTGGACATGATACGATCATGAAACAATTTTCATTTGAGATTCAAATGACCATGTTCATTGCAAAGTTCACAAGTATGGTGAAGAAATTTTAAATTTTCAGCACAAACATCTAGCCTCTCTTGCAACCATTTAGTTTCCAAATACTTATGCCCCTTGCAAAATCTATTTTCCCTAATTGGTGTGTACTTGCAGGCTCTATATATTCCACAAAAGTTGACATGCTTATAAGAGACATTTTCATCATGACTAGTGCAATCATCATTAGTACTATGGATATTCAAGGAGTTCATACTAACAACATTGCAATCATGCTCATCATTCAAAGATTTAGTGCCAAACATTTTATAGACTTCTTCTTCTAGCACTTGAGCACAATTTTCCTTTCCATCATTCTCACGAAAGATATTAAAAAGATGAAGCGTATGAGGCAAACTCAATTCCAATTTTTTGTAGTTTTCTTTTATAAACTAAACTAGTGCTAAAACAAAAAACAAAAAGATTTGATTGCAAGATCTAAAGATATACCTTCAAGCGCTAACCTCCCCGGCAACGGCACCAGAAAAGAGTTTGATGTATACTACACAACGTTCTTCTTGTAGACGTTGTTGGGCCTCCAAGTGCAGAGGTTTGTAGGACAGTAGCAAATTTCCCTCAAGTGGATGACCTCAGGTTTATCAATTCGTGGGAGGCGCAGGATGAGGATGGTCTCTCTCAAGCAACTGCAACCAAACAACAAAGAGTCTCTTGTGTCCCCAACACACCCAATACAATGGTAAATTGTATAGGTGCACTAGTTCGGCGAAGAGAAGGTGATATAAGTGCAATATGGATGGTAGATATAAGTTTTTGTAATCTGAAAATATAAAAATAGCAAGGTAACTAATGATAAAGGTGAGCACAAACGGTATTGCAATGCGTTGAAACAAGGCCTAGGGTTCATACTTTCACTAGTGCAAGTTCTCTCAACAATAATAACATAATTGGATCATATAAATATCCCTCAACACGCAACAAAGAGTCACTCCAAAGTCACTAATAGCGGAGAACAAACGAAGAGATTACGGTAGGGTACGAAACCACCTCAAGGTTATTCTTTCTGATCGATCTATTCAAGAGTTCATACTAGAATAACACCTTAAGACACAAATCAACCAAAACCCTAATGTCACCTAGATACTCCAATGTCACCTCAAGTATCCGTGGGTATGATTATACGATATGCATCACACAATCTCAGATTCATCTATTCAACCAACACAAAAAACTTCAAAGAGTGCCCCAAAGTTTCTATCGAAGAGTCAAGAAGAAAACGTGTGCCAACCCCTATGCATAAGTTCACGAGGTCACGGAACTCGCAAGTTGATCACCAAAACATACATCAAGTGGATCACGTGATATCCCATTGTCACCACAGATAAGCACATGCAAGACATACATCAAGTGTTCTCAAATCCTTAAAGACTCAATCCGATAAGATAACTTCAAAGGGAAAACTCAATTTATCAAAAGAGAGTAGAGGGGGAGAAACATCATAGATCCAACTATAATAGCAAAGCTCGCGATACATCAAGATCGTACCACCTCAAGAACACGAGAGAGAGAGATCAAACACATAGCTACTAGTACATACCCTCGGCCCCGAGGGAGAACTACTCCCTCCTCGTCATGGAGAGCGCCGGGATGATGAAGATGGCCACCGAAGAGGGTTTCCCCCCTCTGGCAGGGTGCCGAAATGGGTCTAGATTGGTTTTCGGTGGCTATGGAGGCTTTTGGCGGCGGAACTCCCGATCTAGGTTTCTTTCTGGAAGTTTTGGGTTATATAAGAGGCGTTGGAGTCGGGGACAAGTCAGGGGGGTTCCTGAGGCGGCTATGAGGCAGGGGGCATGCCCAGTGGGGTTGGGCACGCCCCCCACCCTCGTGGTGGTCTCGGGACTCTTCTGGCCCACCTCCGGTACTCCGTGGGCTTCTTTTGGTCCAAAAATGATCTCCGTGAAGTTTCAGGTCAATTGGACTCCGTTTGGTTTCCTTTTCTGCGATACTCAAAAACAACGAAAAAACAGAAACTGGCACTGGGCTCTAGGTTAATAGGTTAGTCCCAAAAATCATATAAAATATCATATAAATGCATATAAAACATCCAATGTTGATAATATAATAGCATGGAACAATCAAAAATTCTAGATACGTTGGAGACGTATCAACGGGAAAAAGATTGTAATAGATTGGATAAATAGATCGCAAATAAAATAAAGTGCAGCAAAGTATTTTTGTATTTTTGGTTTAATAGATCTGAAAATAAAAGCAAGGAAAAAGTAGATCGCAAAGGCAAATATATGAGAAATAAGACCCAGGGCCGTAGGTTTCACTAGTGGCTTCTCTCAAGAAAAATAGCAAACGGTGGGTAAACAAATTACTGTTGGGCAATTGATAGAACTTCAAATAATTATGACGATATCCCCGCAATGATAATTACATAGGCATCACGTCCAAGATTAGTAGATTGTGTTGGGGAACGTAGCAGAAATTCAAAATTTTCCTACGCGTCACCAAGATCTATCTATGGAGAAACCAGCTACGAGTAGAAGGAGAGTGCATCTACATACCCTTGTAGATCGCTAAGCGGAAGCGTTCAAGTGAACAGGGTTGATGGAGTCGTACTCGTCGTGATTCCGATCATCGATGATCAAGTGCCGAACGGACGGCACCTCCGCTTCAACACACGTACAGCCCGGTGACGTCTCCCACGCCTTGATCCAGCAAGGAGAGAGGGAGAGGTTGAGGAAGACTACATCCAACAGCAGCACAACGGCGTGGTGGTGATGGAGGAGCGTGGCAATCCAGCAGGGCTTCGCCAAGCACCATGGGAGAGGAGGAGGAGGGAGAGGGGCAGGGCTGCACCAACGAGAGATCAATTCGCGTGTTATGGGCAGCCCCATGCCTCAATATATATAGGGGGGAAGGGGGCTGCGCCCCCTTTAGGGTTTTCCCACCCCCTAGGGGCGGCGGCCAGCCCTAGATGGGTTTTGGGGTGCGGCCAAGAGGGGGGGGGAGTCCATCCTCCCCAAGGCACCTCGGAGGTGCCTTCCCCCTTGAGGACTCTTCCCTCTAGGGTTCCCTAGGCGCATGGGCCTCTTGGGGCTGGTGGCCCCACCCGGTGGGCCCCCGGGACCCTTCCGGTGGTCCCGGTACAATACCGATGACCCCGAAACTTGTCCCGATGGCCGAAACAGGACTTCCTATATATAAATCTTTACCTCCGGACCATTCCGGAACTCCTCGTGACGTCCGGGATCTCATCCGGGACTCCGAACAACATTCGGTAACCACATACAAGCTTCCTTTATAACCCTAGCGTCATCGAACCTTAAGTGTGTAGACCCTACGGGTTCGGGAGACATGCAGACATGACCGAGACGTTCTCCGGTCAATAACCAACAGCGGGATCTGGATATCCATGTTGGCTCCCACATGTTCCACGATGATCTCATCGGATGAACCACGATGTCAAGGACTTAATCAATCCCGTATTCAATTCCCTTTGTCTAGCGGTATTTTACTTGCCCGAGATTCGATCGTCGGTATCCAATACCTTGTTCAATCTCGTTACCGGCAAGTCACTTTACTCGTTCCGTAACACATCATCCCGTGATCAACTCCTTGGTCACATTGCGCATATGATGATGTCCTACCGAGTGGGCCCAGAGATACCTCTACGTTTACACGGAGTGACAAATCCCAGTCTCGATCCGCATAAAACAATAGATACTTTCGGAGATACCTGTAGTGCACCTTTATAGTCACCCAGTTACGTTGTGACGTTTGATACACCCAAAGCACTCCTACGGTATCCAGGAGTTACACGATCTCATGGTCAAAGGAAGAGATACTTGACATTGGCAAAGCTCTAGCAAACGAACTACACGATCTTTGTGCTATGCTTAGGATTGGGTCTTGTCCATCACATCATTCTCCTAATGATGTGATCCCGTTATCAACGACATCCAATGTCCATAGCCAGGAAACCATGACTATCTGTTGATCACAACGAGCTAGTCAACTAGAGGCTCACTAGGGACATATTGTGGTCTATGTATTCACACGTGTATTACGATTTCCGGATAATACAGTTATAGCATGAATAAAAGACAATTATCATGAACAAGGAAATATAATAATAATACTTTTATTATTGCCTCTAGGGCATATTTCCAACAGTCTCCCACTTGCACTAGAGTCAATAATCTAGTTCACATCACCATGTGATTAACACTCACAGGTCACATCGCCATGTGACTAATACCCAAGAGTTTACTAGAGTCAGTAGTCTAGTTCACATCACTATGTGATTAACACTCAATGAGTTTTATGTTTGATCATGTTGCTTGTGAGAGAGGTTTTAGTCAACGGGTTTGAACCTTTCAGATCCGTGTGTGCTTTACAAATCTCTATGTCATCTCCTAGATGCAGCTACCACGCTCTATTTGGAGCTATTCCAAATAACTGTTCTACTTGGAGCTATTCAAAATTGTTGCTCCATTATATGTATCCGGTCTCTCTACTCGGAGCTATCCGGATAGGTGTCAAGCTTGCATCGTCGTAACCTTTACGACGAACTCTTTTACCACCTCCATAATCGAGAAAATTCCTTAGTCCACTAGTTACTAAGGATAACTTTGACCGCTGTCCTGTGAGCCATTCTAGGATCACTCTTGTACCCCTTGACTGACTCATGGCAAGGCACACTTCAGGTGCGGTACACAGCATAGCATACTGAAGAGCCTACGTCTTAAGCATAGGGGACGACCTTCGTCCTTTCTCTCTTTTCTGCCGTGGTCGAGCTTTAAGTCTTAACTTCGTACCTTACAACTCAGGCAAGAACTTCTTCTTTGACTGATCCATCTTGAACACCTTCAAGATCATGTCAAGGTATGTGCTCATTTGAAAAGTACTATTAAGCATTTTGATCTATCCTTATAGATCTTGATGCTCAATGTTCAAGTAGCTTAATCCAGGTTTTCTATTGAAAAACACCTTTCAAATAACCCTATATGCTTTCTAGAAATTCTACATCATCTCTGATCATCAATATGTCAACAACATATACTCATCAGAAATTCTATAGTGCTCCCACTCACTTCTTTGGAAATACAAGTTTCTCATAAACTTTGTATAAATCCAAAATCTTTGATCATCTCATCAAAGCGTACATTCCAACTCCGAGATGCTTACTCCAGTCCTTAGAAGGATCGCTGGAGCTAGCATACCTTTTAGCATCCTTAGGATCGACAAAAACTTTTTGATTGTATTGCATACAACCTTTCCTTACGAAAACTAGTAAGGAAACTTGTCTTGACATCCATCTGCCAGATTTCATAAATGCAGCTAATGCTAACATGATTCCGACGGACTTTAAGCATCGCTACGAGTGAGAAAATCTCATCGTAGTCAACTCCTTGAACTTGTCGGAAAACACTTCGCCACAAGTCGAGCTTCATAGATGGTGACATTCCCATCCACGTCCGTCTTCTTCTTAAAAGATCCATTTATCTCAATGGATTGCCGATCATCGGGCAAGTCCATCAAAGTCCATGCTTTGTTCTGATATATGGATACTATCTCGGATTTCATGGCTTCTAACCATTTGTCGAAATTCGGGCCCACCATTGCTTCTCCATAGCTCGTAGGTTCATTGTTGGCTAGCAACATGACCTTCAAGACAGGATCACCTTACCACTCCGAAGTAGTACGTGTCCTTGTCGTCCTACGAGGTTTGGTAGTGACTTGATCCGAAGCTTCATGATCACTATCATAAGCTTCCACTTCAATTGGTGTAGGTGCCACAGGAACAACTTCCTGTGCCCTGCCACACACTAGTTGAAGAGACAGTTCAATAACCTCATCAAGTTTCCACCATCCTCCCACTCAATTCTTTCGAGAGAAACTTTTCCTCGCGAAAGGACCCGATTCTAGAAACAATCCATATTGCTTTCGGATCTGAATTAGGAGGTATACCCAACTGTTTTGGGTTTCCTATGAAGATGCATTTTATCCGCTTTGGGTTCGAGCTTATCAACCTGAAACTTTTTCATATAAGCGTCGCAGCCCCAAACTTTTAAGAAACGACAACTTAGGTTTCTCTAAACCATAATTCATACGGTGTCATCTCAACGGAATTATGTGGTGCCCTATTTAAAGTGAATGTGGTTGTCTCTAATGCCTAACCCATGAACGATAGTGGTAATTCGATAAGAGACATCATGGTACGCACCATATCCAATAGGGTGCAACTATGATGTTCGGACACACCATCACACTATGGTGTTCCAGGCGGTATTAATTGTGAAACATTTTCCACAATGTCTTAATTGTGTGCCAAAACTCGTAACTCAGATATTCATCTCTATGATCGTATCATAGACATTTTATCCTCTTGTCACAATGATCTTCTACTTCACTCTGAAATTACTTGAACCATTCAATAATTCAGACTTGTGTTTCATCAAGTAAATATTCTCAACATCTACTCGAATCATCTGTGAAGTAAGAACATAACGATATTCACTGCATGCCTCAGCACTTATTGGACTGCACACATCAAAATGTGTTACTTCCAACAAGTTGCTATCTTGTTCCATTTTATTGAAACCGAGGCTTTTCAGTCATCTTGCCTATGTGGTATGATTTGCATATCTCAAGTGATTCAAAATCAAGTGAGTCCGAATGGTCCATTTGCATGGAGTTTCTTCATGCATATACACCAATAGACATGGTTCGCATGTCTCAAACTTTTCAAAAACGAGTGAGTCCAAAGATCCATCAACATGGAGCTTCTTCATGCGTTTTATACCAATATGACTTACACAGCAGTGCCACAAGTAAGTGGTACTATCATTACTATCTTATATCTTTTGGCATGAAAATGTGTATCACTACGATCGAGATTCAATAAACCATTCATTTTAGGTGTAAGACCATTGAAGGTATTATTCAAATAAACAGAGTAACCATTATTCTCCTTAAATGAATAACCGTATTGCAATAGACATAATCCAATCATGTCTATGCTCAACGCAAACACCAATCTCGGTGGTAGAGGGAGCGTGCGATGCTTGATCATATCAACCTTGGAAACACTTCCAACATATATCGTCAGCTCACCTTTAGCTAGTCTCCGTTTATTCCGTAGCTTTTATTTCGAGTTACTAATACTTAGCAACTGAACCGGTATCTAATACCCTGGTGCTACTAGGAGTACTAGTAATGTACACATTAACATAATGTATATCCAATATACTTCTATCGACCTTGCCAGCCTTCTCATCCACCAAGTATCTAGGGTAATCTTGCTCCAGTGGTTGTTCCCCTTATTACAGAAGCACTTAGTCTCGGGTTTGGGTTCAATCTCGGGTTTCTTCATTGGTGCAGCAGCTGATTTGCCGTTTCATGAAGTATCCCTTTGTTCCCTTGCCCTTCTTGAAACTAGTGGTTTCATCAACCATCAACAATTGATGCTCCTTCTTGATTTCTACTTTCGCGATGTCAAACAACGTGAATACCTCAAGGATCATCATCTCTATCCTTGATATGTTATAGTTCATCACGAAGCTCTAGCAGCTTGGTGGCAATGACTTTTGGGGAAACGTCACTATCTCATCTGGAAGATCAACTCCCACTCGATTCAAGTGATTGTTGCACTCAGACAATCTGAGCACAAGCTCAACGATTGAGCTTTTCTCCCTTAGTTTGCAGGCTAAGAAAATCGTCGGAGGTCTTATACCTCTTGACGTGAGCACGAGCCTGAAATCCCAATTTCAGCCCTCGAAACATCTCATATGTTCCGCGACATTTCGAAAACGTCTTTGGTGCCTCTACTTAAACCATTTAACTGAACTATCACGTAGTTATCAAAACGTGTATGTTCGATGTTCGAAACATCCACAAACGACGTTTGGGGTTCAGCACACTAAGCAGTGCATTAAGGACATAAGCGTTCTAGTGTCCGCATAATCGCTACTGTCAACTTTCAACTATATTTTCTCTAGGAACATAACTAAAACAGTAGAACTATAGCGTGAACTACGACATAATTTGCAAAAGGTCTTTTGACTATGTTCAGGATAATTAAGTTCATCTTATGAACACCCACTCAGATAGACATCCCTCTAGTCATCTAAGTGATTACATGATCCGAGTCAACTAGACCGTGTCCGATCATCACGTGAGACGGACTAGTTAACGTCGGTGAACATCTTCATGTTGATCGTATCTACTATACGACTCATGCTCGACCTTTCGGTCTCCGTGTTCCGAAGCCATGTCTGTACATGCTAGGCTCGTCAAGTTAACCCTAAGTGTTTTCGCTGTGTAAAACTGTCTTACACCCGTTGTATGTGAACGTAAGAATCCATCACACCCGATCATCACGTGGTGCTTAGAAGCGACGAACTGTAGCAACGGTGCACAGTTAGGGGAGAACACTTCTTGAAATTTTGTAAGGGATCATCTTATTTACTACCGTCGTTCTAAGCAAACAAGATGCATAAACATGATAAACATCACATGCAATCAAATAGTGACATGATATGGCCAATATCATTTTGCTCCTTTTGATCTTCATCTTCGGGGCTCCATGATCATCATCGTCACCGGCATGACACCATGATCTCCATCATCATGATCTCCATCATCGTGTCTTCATGAATTTGTCACGCCAACGACTACTTCTACTTCTATGGCTAACGCGTTTAGCAATAAAGTAAAGTAAGTTACATGGCGTTCTTCAATGACACGCAGGTCATAGAAAAAATAAAGACAACTCCTATGGCTCCTGCCGGTTGTCATACTCATCGACATGCAAGTCGTGAATCCTATTACAAGAACATGATCAATCTCATACATCACATGTCATTCATCACATTCTTCTTGGCCATATCACATCACATAGCATACCCTGCAAAAACAAGTTAGACGTCCTCTAATTGTTGTTGCATGTTTTACGTGGCTGCTATGGGTTTCTAGCAAGAACGTTTCTTACCTACGCAAGACCACAACGTGATATGCCAATTTCTATTTACCCTTCATAAGGACCCTTTTCATCGAATCCGTTCCGACTAAAGTGGGAGAGACTGGCACCCGCTAGCCACCTTATGCACCAAGTGCATGTCAATCGGTGGAACCTGTCTCACGTAAGAGTACGTGTAAGGTCGGTCCGGGCCGCTTCATCCCACAATACCGTCGAAACAAGATTGGACTAGTAACGGTAAGCATATTGAACAACATCAACGCCCACAACTACTTTGTGTTCTACTCGTGCAAAGAATCTACGCAATAGACCTAGCTCATGATGCCACTGTTGGGGAACGTAGCAGAAATTCAAAATTTTCCTACGCGTCACCAAGATCTATCTATGGAGAAACCAGCTACGAGTAGAAGGAGAGTGCATCTACATACCCTTGTAGATTGCTAAGCGGAAGCGTTCAAGTGAACGGGGTTGATGGAGTCGTACTCGTCGTGATTCAGATCACCGATGATCAAGTGCCGAACGGACGGCACCTCCGCGTTCAACACACGTACAGCCCGGTGACGTCTCCCACGCCTTGATCCAGCAAGGAGAGAGGGAGAGGTTGAGGAAGACTCCATCCAACAGCAGCACAACGGCGTGGTGGTGATGGAGGAGCGTGGCAATCCAGCAGGGCTTCGCCAAGCACCATGGGAGAGGAGGAGGAGGGAGAGGGGCAGGGCTGCACCAACGAGAGATCAATTCGCGTGTTATGGGCAGCCCCATGCCTCAATATATATAGGGGGGAAGGGGGCTGCGCCCCCTTTAGGGTTTTCCCACCCCCTAGGGGCGGCGGCCAGCCCTAGATGGGTTTTGGGGTGCGGCCAAGAGGGGGGGAGGAGTCCATCCTCCCCAAGGCACCTCGGAGGTGCCTTCCCCCTTGAGGACTCTTCCCTCTAGGGTTCCCTAGGCGCATGGGCCTCTTGGGGCTGGTGGCCCCACCCGGTGGGCCCCCGGGACCCTTCCGGTGGTCCCGGTACAATACCGATGACCCCGAAACTTGTCCCGATGGCCGAAACAGGACTTCCTATATATAAATCTTTACCTCCGGACCATTCCGGAACTCCTCGTGACGTCCGGGATCTCATCCGGGACTCCGAACAACATTCGGTAACCACATACAAGCTTCCTTTATAACCCTAGCGTCATCGAACCTTAAGTGTGTAGACCCTACGGGTTTGGGAGACATGCAGACATGACCGAGACGTTCTCCGGTCAATAACCAACAGCGGGATCTGGATACCCATGTTGGCTCCCACATGTTCCACGATGATCTCATCGGATGAACCACGATGTCAAGGACTCAATCGATCCCGTATACAATTCCCTTTGTCTAGCGGTATTTTACTTGCCCGAGATTCGATCGTCGGTATCCAATACCTTGTTCAATCTCATTACCGGCAAGTCACTTTACTCGTTCCGTAACACATCATCCCGTGATCAACTCCTTGGTCACATTGCGCATATGATGATGTCCTACCGAGTGGGCCCAGAGATACCTCTCCGTTTACACGGAGTGACAAATCCCAGTCTCGATCCGCATAAAACAATAGGTACTTTCGGAGATACCTGTAGTGCACCTTTATAGTCACCCAGTTACGTTGTGACGTTTGATACACCCAAAGCACTCCTACGGTATCCAGGAGTTACACGATCTCATGGTCAAAGGAAGAGATACTTGACATTGGCAAAGCTCTAGCAAACGAACTACACGATCTTTGTGCTATGCTTAGGATTGGGTCTTGTCCATCACATCATTCTCCTAATGATGTGATCCCGTTATCAACGACATCCAATGTCCATAGCCAGGAAACCATGACTATCTGTTGATCACAACGAGCTAGTCAACTAGAGGCTCACTAGGGACATATTGTGGTCTATGTATTCACACGTGTATTACGATTTCCGGATAATACAGTTATAGCATGAATAAAAGACAATTATCATGAACAAGGAAATATAATAATAATACTTTTATTATTGCCTCTAGGGCATATTTCCAACAGATTGACTCCTGCCTGCATCTACTACCATTACTCCACACATCGACCGCTATCGAACATGCATCTAGTGTATTAAGTTCATGAAAAAACAGAGTAATACAATAAGAACGATGGCATGATGTAGACAAGATCCATTTATCTATATGGCGGTAGATATAGATCTCGTCTTTTTATCCTTAGTGGCAACAATACATACGTGTCGGTTCCATTTCTGTCACTGGGATCAAGCACCGTAAGATCGAACCCACTACCGGGCACCTCTTCCCATTGCAAGATAAATAGATCAAGTTGGCTAGACAAAACCCAAATATCGGAGAAGAAATACGAGGCTATAAGAGATCACGCACAAAAGAGATCAGAGAAACTCAAATACTTTCATGGATATAAAAAATAGATCTGATCATAAACTCAAAGTTCATTGATCCCAACAAACACATCGCAAAAGAGTTACATCATATGGATCTCCAAGAGACCATTGTATTGAGAATCAAGAGAGAGAGATGAATCCATCTAGCTACTAACTACGGACCCGAAGGTCTACAAAGAACTACTCGCGCATCATCGGAGAGGCACTAGTGGAAGTGGTGAACCCCTCTGTGATGGTGTTCAGATGGATCTGGTGTTTCTGGACTCTGCGGCTGTTGGGTGAATATTTCGCTGACTCCCCTAGGGTTTTGGGAATATTTGGGTATTTATATAGCAAAGAGGCAGTCCAGGGAGCACCCGAGGTGGGCACAACCCATCGGGGTGCGCCAGGGCCTCCTGGCGCGCCCTGGTCGATTGTGCCCCCCTCGGGGCACCCCCAGTTGCAACCAGGGCCCATTTGCTTCCTTTTGGCCCATAAAAAATCATCATAAAGTTTTGTGCCATTTGGACTCCGTTTGATATTGATTTCCTGCGATGGAAAAAACAGGAACTGGCACCGGGCACTATGTCAATAGGTTAGTACCAAAAAATGATATAAAATGATTAAAAAACATCCAAGATTGATAATAAAACAGCATGGAACAATCAAAAATTATAGATACATTAGAGACGTATCACTCACACAATAAAATGGAAAATGAAATATGTGGCAAAGCATGCACAAACACTCTAGCATCTGTCAAGCAATTGACGATGACTAGGTCATCTATATATGAGTATATTGACTTAGGAGTCAAATGAGAACATTTGATTGTAGGTCATACTCATCGTTTAAGCGCAACTGGGGTTACACTTTTACATAAAGCATTGTTGTGTTCACACCATTAGAGTTGCTTTAGCTTAATTCTTAGAGTAAATCTCCCCCTAGATGTGATATCCCCCCTAAGATGGATGAACTAACATTGGGTTTTGTCGATGATGACTTCATGTAGATGTTGAAGATGTGGATTCTTAATGTTGATGTAGATCATTTGGAGCAATCCATTGGAGTGAGTTGCACTTTCAATACCTACACGAGTTAGTCCCACAAGGAACAAATAAGGATATCCATAGACATAGAGTGAAGTTCACACAAGATGATGTCCATGAAAGCATTAGGTTACCTTGTCCCTTGTCTTACCAACAAGAGGGTTTGTGACTCCTTGAACTAGTGCAAGATGTGGAAGTTGTTTGCACTTGTTCTCGCCAAAATGATATGAGTGAAGTACGTTGGCGGAGTCACCCTCAAGAACTCTCTAGTTCTTCTTCTTGGGATCCACATCAACTTGATGGGAATCCTTGGAGTTGTAGTCGTACTTTATGAAGTAGAACTTGTTGTAGTCTTGGGAACCCACTTGACCAAGGCCTTGGGAGGTTCTTCAAATGCATCAATCTCCTCTTGAAGCTTGTCCTTGCCTTTTTGCTTCTGGTCTTGTGGTGGAAGATCATCTTGAGCTTGTGTTCCCTTGAAATAAGTAGGATCATACTTCTCTTGTTGAGGAACAAACTTCGTCTTGGGGTATTGATCTTATTCCCACTCAACTCCATTGGCATTGAACTTTCGTTCAAAACCAACACCTTGATTCTTCCGGTGCCTTCCTTGCTTGCGTACAATTTCCTCAAATTGCTTACTTCTGGCAAGGCTCTTGTAAACACGTTTCTCTATAATTCCCTTCAATAAGCTATTTTCTTGCTCAAGTGTAACTTGGCTAAGAGAATCATTAGTGGAATCAAGAGAACTACTAGAAGCAACAACATTGGATTTAACATGATTACTATTACTACTAGAAGAAGAATCTTTCTTACCCTTGTTACTAGAATTTACTTGTGGCATGTAAGTAGACAAGAGTAAACGCTTGGCAATGTAAGAAGAACTTCTCTTAAAAAGATCATCATTGATTGCTTTGAAGAACCCATGCTCTTGCTCAAGGTTGAGCTTTTCAAAGCATAGCTTCTCATGAGTCTTTAAAAGCTCTCGATGATCTTCCAAGGTAGTTTTATGAGCTAACGTAAGAGTGTTTAGTTCTTTAGTTAGACACTCAACCTCCTTCTTATCATCGTCATTCGCTTTATCTTAATTAGCATGATTAATAGCAAGTTCATCATAGTTTTCATCACTAGAGTTGTCAACAAGTAAATCATCATCACCTAGCAAATCATCTTCATCACTATTGAAATCAACATACTCGGGGTGTGATACCTTTGGGCCTTTAGCCATGAAGCATCTTCCAATTCCTTCATTTTGTGAGTCAAATATGTCATAAGAGTTGGTCGACACAAGTGCTAGACTGGCAACACCTTCATCTTGAGTATATTCTGAGTCAGAGTGATAACTTCTCTCGGAGTGATGGTCGGAGTCGGACCCGGATGCCCATTCACCAACATGAGCTTGGTGCCTTCTTTTTGTGTAGCTCCTTGATGACTTGTCCTTCCTTTCTGAATCCTTGCTTCTGCGAGAGGTTCTTCGTTCATAACAATCATATCTACTCCTTCTCTCTCTTGGAAGTGATTCTTCTCTTCTACTTCTCCTTTTAGGTGAGTCTTCTCTTCTTTTGTAGGTTACCCTACACTCATTGGAGTAGTGTTAGGGTCTTCCACAATTGTAGCAATTACGCTCACGACTAGAAGATCTTTTATCATTGTAGGACCTTGACTTGGAACCTCTTTCCTTGCTTCTACTCTTGTAGAACTTGTTGAATTTCTTCACCATTAGGCTCAATTACTCATTGAAGGTTTGTTTCTCACTTGAGGCTTTGTAAGCACCACATGAGGCTTTGTAAGCACCACTAGACTTGTTGTGAAGCTCTTCTTTATCCTTGAGTGACATCTCATGAGCAACAATTCTACCAATGACTTATGTTGCTTGAGATCTTTGTAATTGGGCATCATTTGGATCAATGTGCACACGGTATCATATTTTCCATCCAAGGCTCTTAGGATCTTCTTGATGATGAATATGTCGGTCACCTCTTCACTTCCTAAGATGACAATGTCATTTGTGATGAGAGCAAGCCTAGAGTACATTTCAGCGACACCTTCACCATCCTTCATTTTGAACTTGTCAAGCTGACTTTGAAGCGCATCCAATTTGGATTCCTTGACGGAGTCGGTACCTTCGTGCATATCAATCAAAGTATCCCAAATTTCCTTTACATTCTCAAGACGGCTGATTTGTTGAATTCTTCAGGGCACAATCCGTTGAAGAGGATATCGCAAGCTTGAGCATTGTATTGCAACATCTTCAATTCTTCGGCGGTAGCTTCACGACTTGGTTCTTTCCCATAAAAGAATTCACCTTGCAAGCCAATACACACAATAGCCCAAACAGTGGGCTTATGTCCATGAATATTTTCATCTTATGCTTCCAACTAGCAAAATTAGTACCATCAAAGTAAGTACCTCTACATTGGTAATTTCCCTCGCTAGATGCGATACCCTCCTAGGTTGGGAAACCAAGGCTATGATCACCAATGCTACGGAAATCAAGGCAAATGGAGACCAAAGCTCTGATACCACTTGTAGGATCGAAAGTATGTCTAGAGGGGGGTGATTAGACTACTTGACCAAATAAAAATCTAGCCTTTTCCCAATTTTAAGTCTTGGCAGATTTTAGCAACTCATCACAAGTCAAGCAATCAACCTACACATGCAAATCTAGGAGTATAGCAGTGGAATGTAAATCATTGCATATGAAGGTAAAAGGGAGGAGTTTGGAGGGAGCAAAAGCAATGTAGACACGGAGATTTTTGGCGGGGTTCCGATAGGTGGTGCTGTCGTACATCCACATTGATGGAGACTTCAACCCACGAAGGGTAATGGTTGCGCGAGTCCACATAGGGCTCCACCCACGAAGGGTCCACGAAGAAGCAACCTTGTCTATCCCACCATGTCCATCGCCCACGAAGGACTTGCCTCACTTGGATAGATCTTCACGAAGTAGGCGATCTCCTTTCCCTTACAAACTCCTTGGTTCAACTCCACAATCTTGACGGAGGCTGCCAAGTGACACCTAACCAATCTAGGAGACACCACTCTCCAAAAGGTAATAGATGGTGTGTTTATGATGAAGTCCTTGCTCTTGTGCTTCAAATGATAGTCTCCGCAACACTCAACTCTCTATCACAGATTTGGATTTGGTGAAAAGATGATTTGAGTGGAAAGCAACTTAGGGAAAGCTAGAGATCAAGATTCTTGTGGTTGGATTGGAATATCTTGGTCTCAACACATGAGTAGGTGGTTCTCTCTCAAAAAATGAATGCTGGAAGTGTAGGCATGTTCTGATGGCTCTCTCCATGAATGGAGGAAGGGTGGAGGGGTATATATAGCATCCACACAAAATCTAACCGTTACACACAATTTACCAAACTCGGTGGAGCCGAATACTCAAACTCGGTCAAACCGATTTAGTTCAAAATGTGAATGTTAGGATTTTCGATGGGACCGACATGTTAACTCGGTGGGATCGATTTCATTAGGGTTAGGGCATAATGTAATCTTGGTGAGACCGATCACATGAACTCAGTGAGACGGATCACATGAACTCGGTGAGACCAATTTCTGTAATAGGCAAACAGAGAGTTGGTCAGGCAAACTCGGTGGGAATGATCGCTCATTTCGGTGAGACCGAAACGTTATGAAAAGGAAACAAAGAGTTTGCATTGCGAACTTGATTGGTGGGACCGATCACTCATTTCGGTTAAACCGAAACATTACGAAGGGAAACAGGGAGTTTGCAATCCCATCTCGGTGAGACCGAGATCCCTATCGGTGAGACTGAGCTGATTAGGGTTTTTGGCTATGGCTATGTCAAACGAACTCGGTGGCGCCGGATACATCAAATCAGTGGGGCCGAGTTTGACTTTTGGTTTGGGACATATTTGGATATGAGAAAGTCGTTGAGGGATTTTGGAGCATATCACTAAGCATTTTGAGCAAGCAAGCCATTCAGAAACATCTCATCCCCTTTTAATAGTATTGGCTTTTCCTATGGACTCAATGTGATCTTGGATCACTAAAATGAAAATGTGGAGTCTTGAGCTTGAGCCAATATGTGTCCTTAGCATTTTGAGGGGTCCACATCTCTAGTCCATGCCATGCCAATCATTGAACTTTCTAAAATGATCGGCTTGAAAGAGTATTAGTTCAATGAGCTATATGTTGCTAAGAATTACCAAAACCACCTAGGGATTAGTTGCACTTTCATATTGGTTCCTACATATTATTCTACGAAGATCTTTATCGGTCGAACCGTTATGACAACATACGTTATTCCCTTTATCATCGGTATGTTACTTGCCCGAGATTCGATCGTCGGTATCTTCATACCTAGTTCAATCTCGTTACCGGCAAGTCTCTTTACTTATTCCGTAATGCATCATCCCGCAACTAACTCATTAGTCACATTGCTTGCAAGGCTTCTTATGATGTGCATTACCGAGAGGGCCCAGAGATACCTCTCTGATACTCGGAGTGACAAATCCTAATCTCAATCTATGCCAACCCAACAAACACCTTCAGAGATACCTGTAGAGCATCTTTATAATCACCCAGTTACATTGTGACGTTTGACAGCACACAAGGTATTCCTTCGGTATCGGGGAGTTGCATAATCTCATAGTCAAAGGAATATGTATATGACATGAAGAAAGCAATAGCACTAAAACTGAATAATCAATATGCTAAGCTAACGAATGGGTCTTGTCCATCACATCATTCTCCTAATGATGTGATCCCGTTCATCAAATGACAACACATGTCCATGGCTAGGAAACTTAACCATCTTTGATTATTATTATTTTGACTGGAAACTATGAGGCAATAACCCCACAGCACTTTATTAAAACTCAACCACCAAACAAACAGAGAGGTTCTAATAAAAATCTAACTAGAGGGGAAGGAAACTACTTACCTATTGAGCTATTCACACAATTACAGGTACATATACAAGGATACATACAACCAACTAGGGCAAAGAATTGACCCAGGCTAACAGCAATGGCTTTAGACTAGGCTTGAATCTGTGAGAGTGCACAGTAACATCATGATTGAAGTTCCTCTTCCAAGCAGCAAAAGTTGGCCTTTCATATCTAAAGATTCTGCCATTTCTTAGGAGCCATATATTTTAGGCTGCTAGATAAACGACCTCCCTAAAGAAAGGTTGCCCAAAGCTCTTCCTTGCAGCAATTAAACACTGAGATGGGGTTAAACCAGCTAACCATTGGATGTGCAAGTAGTTCCATACTCTTGTGCTGAATTGGCATGTGAAGAAAAGATGATCTCTATGCTCATGAGCATGGGCAAAGCATAACGGGCAGGTGTTATCTTCCTGAGGTGGTCGCTAGTGCCTCCTGACCAGCATATCTCTGGTATTGAGCCTGTCATTTAGCATCAACCACGCAAACACCTTTATCTTCATTGTCACCTTACTTTCCCAAATCCATTTGGCTGGAGTATCAGTGGCCATGTGAGCATGCATCACTGTATAATAACACTTTGCAGAGAAAATACCTTTGTCAGGTGTCCAGGACCAAGAGTCATGAATCCCTTCATCAGCATTAAGGTCAAGGAGACCAGACTGGACAGTGATCATCTCATCCATTGCTTCTGGTGACAAGGGCAGATGAAAGAGTTCAGACATATCAGGTGTGTTAATCACCTCTCGTACAGACACCTTATCATCAATGGCAAAAGATAACAACCTGGGAAACCTCTCTCTGAGCGGAACAGATGAGCCTAGGAACACCCAAGCATCAAACCAAAAAAGGACAGAGTCACCCATGTTTATGGTGACCTCAGAGTAAAGTCTGAAAACTTCATTGAGCTTGAGGATGTCTCTCCACCAATAAGAACCACATAAAAGTGTGCCATGAGGAACAACACCATCATAGTAGGTATTCCAAATAAGAGAAACCCAAGGGATGTCAGCTTTGTTATAAAACTTGTAAAGGAGAGCTCTATTTTGGATGGTGAGATTTACTATCCCCATGCCACCTTTGTCTTTGGGTCTGCAAACAAGAGGCCAAGCTGCAAGTGATTGCCTAGAAGTATCAGAATTTCTTTGATTAATGAGCTAGTCTAGTAGAGGCTTACTAGGGACACGGTGTTTTGTCTATGTATCCACACATGTATCAAGTTTCTGGTTAATACAATTCTAGCATGAATAATAAAAATTTATCATGATATAAGGAAGTACAAAATGAAAAATTTATCATTGCCTCTAGGGCATATTTCCTTCAGTCTCCCACTTGCACTAGAGTCAATAATCTATATTACATTGTAATTATTCTAACGCCCATGGAGTCTTGGTACTGATCATGTTTTGCTCATGGAAGAGGCTTCGTCAATGGGTCTTCCACATTCTGATTCGTATGTATTTTGCAAATCTCTATGTCTCCCTCCTTGAGTTGATCATGGATGGAGTTCAAGCGTCTCTTTTTGTGAAATCTGGATTCTTTCGCTAAGGCAATTGCTCCAGTATTGTCACAAAAGATTTTCATTGGACTCGATGCACTAGGTATTACACCTAGATCGGATATGAACTCCTTCATCCAGACTCCTTCATTTGCTGCTTCCGAAGTAGCTATGTACTATGCTTCACACGTAGATCCCGCCACGACGCTCTTCTTGGAACTGCACCAACTGACAGCTCCACCATTCAATATAAATACATATCCAATTTGTGACTTAGAGTCATCCAGACCAGTGTCAAAGCTAGAATCGATGTAATCATTTACGACGAGATCTTTGTCACCTCCATAAACGAGAAGCATATCTCTAGTCCTTTTCAGGTACTTCAAGATGTTCTTGACCGGTGTCCAGTGATCCACTCCTGGATTACTTTGGTACCTCCCTGCTAAATCTGTAGCAAGGCACACATCAGGTCTCGTACATAGCATAACATACATGATAGAACCTATGGCTGAGGCATAGGGTATGACTTCATTTTCTCTCTATCTTCTGAAGTGGTCGGGCATTGAGTTTGACTCAACTTCACACATTGTAATACAGGCAAGAACCCTTTCTTTGACTGATCCATTTTGAACTTCTTCAAAACATTATCAAGGTATGTGATTTGTGAAAGTACAATTAAGTGTCTTGATCTATCTCTATAGATCTTTATGCCCAATATATAAGCAGCTTCACCGAGGTCTTTCATTTAAAAACTTTTGTTCAAGTATCCTTTTATGCTATTCAGAAATTCTATGTCATTTCCAATCAACAATATGTCATCCACATATAATATTAGAAATGTTGCAGAGCTCCCACTCACTTTCTTGTAAATACAGGCTTCTCCAAAAATCTGTATAAAACCATATGCTTTGATCACCTCATCAAAGCGTATATTCCAACTCTGAGATGCTTGCACCAGTCCATAGATGGATCGCTGGAGCTTGCACACTTTGTTAGCACCATTAGGATCGACAAAACCTTCTGGTTGTATCATATACAACTCTTCTTTAAAAAATCCATTAAGGAATGCAGTTTTGATGTCCATTTGCCAGATTTCATAATCATAAAATGCGGCATTTGCTAACATGATTCGGACAAACTTAAGAATCGCTACGGGTGAGAAAGTCTCATCGTAGTCAACTCCTTGAACTTGTCGAAAACCTTTCGTGACAAGTCAAGCTTTGTAGACAGTAATATTACCATCAAGCGTCAGTCTTCTTCTTGAAGATCCATTTATTCTCTATGGATCACCGATCATCAGGCAAGTCAACCGAAGTCCACACTTTGTTCTCATGCATGGATCCTATCTCAGATTTCATGGCCTCAAGTTATTTATCGGAATCTAGGCTCATCATTGCTTCTTCATAGTTCATAGGTTCGTCATGGTCTAGTAACATGACTTCCAGAACAGGATTACCGTACCACTCTGGTGTGGAACGTGCTCTGGTTGACCTACGAGGTTCGATAGTAACTTGATCTGAAGTTTTATGATCATTATCATTAGCTTCCTCTCTAGTTGGTGTAGGCATCCGGGAACGGTTTTTTGTGATGAGCTACTTTCCAATTCGAGAGAAGGTACAATTACCTCATCAAGTTCTACTTTCCTCCCGCTCACTTCTTTCGAGAGAAACTCCTTCTCTAGAAAGGATCCATTCTTAGCAACAAAGATCTTGCCTTCGGATATGTGGTAGAAGGTGTACCCAACAGTTTCTTTCGGGTATCCTATGAAGACGCATTTCTCCGATTTGGGTTCGAGCTTATCAGGATGAAGCTTTTTCACATAAGCATCGCAACCCCAAACTTTAAGAAATGATAGTTTTAGTTTCTTGCCAAACCATAGTTCATACGGTGTCGTCTCAACGGATTTAGACGGTGCCCTATTTAACGTCAATGCAGCTGTCTCTAATGCATAACCCCAAAATGATAGTGGTAAATCAGTAAGAGACATCATAGATCGCACCATATCTAATAAAGTACGGTTACAACATTCGGACACACCATTATGCTGTGGTGTTCTAGGTGGCGTGAGTTGTGAAACTATTCCACATTGTTTTAAATGAAGGCTAAACTTGTAACTCAAATATTCGCCTCCGCAATCAGATCGTAGAAACTTTATTTTCTTGTTATGATGATTCTCCACTTCACTCTGAAATTCTTTGAACTTTTCAAATGTTTCAGACTTGTGTTTCATCAAGTAGATATACCTATATCTGCTTAAATCATCTGTGAAGGTCAGAAAATAATGATACCCGCCGCGAGCTTCAATACTCATCGGACCGCATACATCGGTATGTATTATTTCCAATAAGTCATTAGCTCGCTCCATTGTTCCGGAGAACGGAGTTTTAGTCATCTTTCCCATGAGGCATGGTTCACAAGTATCAAATGATTCCAAAAGTCCATCCGCATGAAGTTTCTTCATGCACTTTACACCAATATGACCTAAACGACGGTGCCACAAATATGTTGCACTTTCATTATCAACTTTGCATCTTTTGGCATCAATATTATGAATATGTGTATTACCACAATCAAGATTCAACAAAAATAGACCACTCTTCAAGGGTGCATGACCATAAAAGATATTACTCATATAAATAGAACAACCATTATTCTCTGATTCAAATGAATAACCGTCTCACATTAAACAAGATCCAGATATAATGTTCATGCTAAACGCTGGCACCAAATAACAATTATTCAGGTCTAAAACTAATCCTGAAGGTAGATGTAGTGGTAGCGTGCCGACGGCGATCACATCGACCTTGGAACCATTCCCGATAACGCGCATCGTCACCTCATCCTTAGCCAACTATCGTTTAATTCGTAGCCCCTGTTTCGAGTTACAAATACGAGCAACTGAACTAGTATCAAATACCCAGGCGCTACTACGAGCATTACTAAGGTATACATCAATAACATGTATATCAAATATACCTTTGTTCACTTTGCCATCCTTCTTATCCGCCAAATACTTGGGGCAGTTCCGCTTCCAGTGACCAGTCCCTTTGCAGTAGAAGCACTTAGTTTCAGGCTTGGGTCCAGACTTGGGATTCTTCCCGGAAGTGGCAACTTGCTTGCCATTCTTCTTGAAGTTCCCCTTGTTTCCCTTGCCGTTTTTCTTGAAACTAGTGGTCTTGTTAACCATCAACACTTTATGCTCCTTCTTGATTTCTACCTCCGCACTTTGAGCACAGCGAAGAGCTCGGGAATTGTATTATCCATCCCTTGCATATTATAGTTCATCACAAAGCCTTTGTAGCTTGGTAGCAGTGATTGAAGAACTCTGTTAATAACACTATCATCTGGAAGATTAACTCCCAACTGATTCAAGTGATTATGATACCCAGACATTTTGAGTATGTGTTCACTGACAGAATTGTTCTCCTCCATCTTGTAGCTATAGAACTTATTGGAGACTTCATATCTCTCAACTCGGGCATTTGCTTGAAATATTAACTTCAACTCCTGGAACATCTCATATGGTCCATGATGTTCAAAACGTCTTTGAAGTCCCGATTCTAAGTCGTAAAGCATGGCACACTGAACTATCGAGTAGTCATGAACACGCGACTGTCAGGCGTTCACAACGTCTATAGTTGCTGGAGGGGGTGGCACACCTAGCGGTGCATCAAGGACATAATTTTTTCTGTGCAGCAATGAGGATAATCCTCAAGTTACGGACCCAGACCGTGTAGTTGCTACCATCATCTTTCAACTTAGCTTTCTCTGGGAACGCATTAAAATTCAAGGGAACAGTAGCATGGGCCATTGATCTACAACATAGATATGCAAAAACTGTCAGGCCTAAGTTCATGATAAATTATGTTCAATTAATCATATTACTTAAGAACTCCCACTTAGGTAGACATCCCTCAAGTCATCTAAATGATACGTGATCCAAATCAACTAAACCATGTCCGATCATCACGTGAGATGGAGTAGTCATCAATGGTGAACATCTCTATGTTGATCATATCAACTATATGATTCACGTTTGACCTTTTGGTCTCCAGTGTTCTGAGGCCGTGTCTGTACATGCCAGGCTCGTCAAGTTTAACCCGAGTATTCTGCATGTCCAAAACTGTCTTGCACCCATTGTATGTGAACGTAAAGCCTATCACACCCGATCATCACGTGGTGTCTCAGCACGAGAACTGTCGCAACGGTGCATACTCATGGAGAACACTTATACCTTGAAATTTTAGTTAAGGGATCAGCTTATAATGTTACCGCCGTACTAAGCAAAATAAGATGCATAAAAGATAAACATCATATGCAATCAAAATATGTGACATGATATGGCCATCATCATCTTGTGCTTTTGATCTCGATCTCCAAAGGATCATCATGATATCCGTCGTCACTGGCTTGACACCTTGATTTCCATCGTAGCGTCGTGGTTGTCTCGCCAACTATTTCTTCTACAACTATCGCTAACACATAGTGATAAAGTAAAGCAATTACATGGCGTTTGCATTTCATACAATAAAGAGACAACCATAAGGCTCCTGCCGGTTGCCAATAACTTCTACAAAACATGATCATCTCATACAATAACGTATATCATATCATGTCTTGACCATATCACATCATAACATGCCTTGCAAAAACAAGTTAGACGTCCTCTACTTTGTTGCTGCAAGTTTTACGTGGCTGCTATGGGCTTCTAGCAAGAACCGTTCTTACCTACGCATCAAAACCACAACGGTGATATATCAAGTTTGTTGTTTTAACCTTCAACAAGGACCGGCCACAGTCAAATTCGACTCAACTAAAGTTGGAGAAACAGACACCCGCTAGCCACCTTTATGCAAAACTAGTTGCATGTCTATCGGTGGAACCGGTCTCATGAACATGGTGATGTAAGGTTGGTCCGGGCCGATTCATCCAACATTACTGCCGAATCAAAATGAGACGTTGGTGATAAGCAGTATGACGATCACCGCCCACAACTCTTTGTGTTCTACTCGTGCATATCATCTACGCATAGACCTGGCTCGGATGCCACTTTTGGGAAACGTACCATACAAATTCAAAAAAATTCCTACGCTCACGCAAGATCTATCTAGGAGATGCATAGCAACGAGAGGGGGAATGTGTGTATACATACCCTCGTAGACCGAAAGCAGAAGCGTTTGACATCGCGGTTGATGTAGTCGGACTTCTTCTCGTTCCAACCGATCAAGCACCGAACGTACGGCACCTACGAGTTTTGCACACGTTCAGCTCGATGACGTCCCTCAAACTCTTGATCCAGCAAAGTGTCGAGGAAGTAGATGACTCCGTCAGCACGACGGCGTGGTGATGGTGATGGTGAAGTGATCCACGCAGGGCTTTGCCTAAGCACTACGAGAATATGACCGAGGGTGTAATCTGTGGAGGAAGGCGTCGCACATGGCTAACAGATGTTGGTGTGTGTTCTAGGCGCCCCCCCCCCCACCCTCATATATATAGGTGGGAGGGAGAGGGAGCATCCAAGGGGGACGCCCAAGTAGGCCGAATCCTACTTGGGGTTCCTCGCCTCGCCAATTCACCCCCCCTTCCTTATTAACCGGAGGGGAAAGAAAAGAGAGGGAGAGGGAAGGAAGGGGGGCCAAATCCTCCCCTTTCCTTCTCCCTTCTCCTCTTTCCTTATCCTCCTATTATGGCCTATATGGGGGCGCACCAGCCCCTTGTGGGCTGGTCTGTCCCTCTCTTGGCCCATAAGGCCCATATCTTTGTCGGGGATGCCCGGAACCCCTTCCAGTGACCTGATATGTACCCGATACCCTCCAGAACACTTCCGGTGTCTGAATACTATCGTCCTATATACCAATCCTTACCTCTCGGCCATTTAGAGAATCCTCGTCATGTCTGTGATCTCATCCAGTACTCCGAACAACATTCGGTCACCAAATCACATAACTCATATGATACAAAATCATCATCGAACGTTAAGCGTGCGGACCCTACGGGTTCGAGAACTATGTCGACATGACCGAGACACCTCTTCGATCAATAACCAACAGCGGAACCTGGATGCTCATATTGGTTCCTACATATTCTACAAAGATCTTTATCGGTCGAACCATTATGACAACATACGTTATTCCCTTTGTCATCGGTATGTTACTTGCCCGAGATTCGATCGTCGGTATCTTCCTACCTAGTTCAATCTCGTTACCGGCAAGTCTCTTTACTCATTCTGTAATACATCATCCCACAACTAACTCATTAGTCACATTGCTTGCAAGGCTTCTTATGATGTGCATTACCGAGAGGGGCCAGAGATACATCTCCGATACTCGGAGTGACAAATCCTAATCTCGATCTATGCCAACCCAACAAACACCTCCGGAGATACCTGTAGAGCATCTTTATAATCACCCAGTTACATTGTGACGTTTGATAGCACATAAGGTATTCCTCCAGTATCCGGGATTTGCATAATCTCATAGTCAAAGGAATATCTATATGACATGAAGAAAGCAATAGCAATAAAACTGAACGATAAATATGCTAAGCTAACGAATGGGTCTTGTCCATCACACAATTCTCCTAATGATGTGATCCCCTTCATCAAATGACAACACATGTCCATGGCTAGGAAACTTAACCATCTTTGATTAACGAGCTAGTCTAGTAGAGGCTTACTACGGACACGATGTTTTGTCAATGTATCCACACATGTATCAGGTTTCTAGTTAATACAATTCTAGCATGAATAATAAACATTTATCATGATATAAGGAAATATAAAATAACAACTTTATTATTGCCTCTAGGGCATATTTCCTTTAGGGGACACAAGAGACTTTTTATTATTTGGTTGCAGGGTGGTTTGAGAGAGACCATCTTCATCCTACGCCTCCCACAGATTGATAAACCTTAGGTCATCCACTTGAGGGAAATTTGCTACTGTCCTACAAAACTCTGCGCTTGGAGGCCCAACACGAGTCTACAAGAATAAATTTGTGTAGTAGACATCATAGCTATGTGTTTAATCTCTCTCTCTCTCTCTATCTATCTCTATCTCTATCTCTCTTTCTCTCTCTTTCTCTCGTGTTCTTGATTTGGCACGATCTTGATGTATCGCGAGCTTTGTTAATATAGTTGGATCATATGGTGTTTCTCCCTCTCTATCTTGTTGTGATGAATTGAGTTTTACCTTTGAGATTTCGTTGTTATCGGATTGAATACTTTTATGGATTTGAGAGCACATGATGTATGTCTTGCTATGAATACCGTGGTGACAATGGGGTATCATATTGATTCACTTGATATGTGTTTTGGCACTCAACTTGCGGATTCCCAAGGTGACATTGGGGTAATCTATGCATAGGGGTTGATGCACATTCTCGTCCTTGTTTCTTTGGTAGAAATCTTGGGGCACTCTTTGAGTTTCTTTGTGTTGGATTGAGTATTATGAAGCTGAAATTGTCTGATGCATATCGCATAATCAACTCACGGATACTCGAGGTGACATTGGAGTATCTAGGTGACATTAGAGTTTGTTGATGTGTATCATATGGTGTCATTTTAGTACGAGCTCTTAGATAGATCGATTGGAAAGGATAACGTGTGGTTATTTTAGTACGAACTCTTGGATAGATTGATCGTAACAACAACTTTGAGGTGGTTTCGTACCCTACAAACAATTTCTTCTTATGTTATCCGCTAGATAAGAACTTCGGAGTGATTCTTCATCGCACGTTGAGGGATGGTCATATGATCCAATTATATTAGCATTGTTGAGAGGTTGCTCTAGCGAAAGTACGGACCCTAGGCCTCATTTTCTGGCAATGCAATACCATTTGTGCTTCGTTTTATCAATTGTTACATTGCTGTTTTTTATTGTTACCATTATAAAATCAATATCTACTATCATTACTACACGTGTATCATCATATCTTCGCTGAACTAGCGCACCTATACAATTTACCATTGTATTTGGTGTGTTGAGGACACAAGAGACTTTTTATTATTTGGTTGCGGGGTTGTTTGATAGAGACCATCTTCATCCTATGCCTCCCATGGATTGATAAACCTTAGGTCATCCACTTGAGGGAAAATTGCTACTGTCCTACAAAACTCTGCGCTTGGAGGCCCAACACGAGTCTACAGGAATTAAGTTGCGTAGTAGACATCAAGCTCTTTTATGGTGTCGTTGCCGGGGAGGTGAGTTCTTGAAGGTATATCTTTAGATCTTGCAATTTAATCTTTTAGTTTCTTGTTTTATCACTAGTTGTGGTTTTATAAAAGAAAACTAAAAATGGAATTGATGTGGACTCATATTATTCGTTTTTATCATGTCTATCTTGAAAATGATGGGAAGGAAAATTGTGCCCAATTGATATAAGAAGAATTCAATAAAATGTTTGACATAAAATCTTTGAATGAGCATGATTGCAATGTTGCTAGTATTAATTCTTTGAATATCCATGATGCTCATGATATGCAAATCCATAAGCTTGGGGATGCTATGTTTGATGAAGATGATATTTTTTGTGCCCCAAGTTTTGATGAGAAAAATTATTATGATGACAGCATGCCTCCTATTTATGATTATTATATTTATGAAAGTGGATTTGGAGAGGTCATGACTTTATTTAGTGATGATTCCACTATTTCAGAAGAAGTTTCAATTGATTATGAGAACAAAGCTGCTATCTATGATGATTATGGTGATGACATGTATGCTATAAAGAATAATGATAACCATGAAACTTGTCATCATGATTTTAATTTTCAATCACATGATAGTTATTTTGTTGAATTTGTTCCCACTATTAAGAATGAGAAGAAAATTGCTTGTGTGGAGAGTAATAATTTTTTATGCATGTGGGTCATGAAAAGAATGCTCTATGTGATAGTTATATTGTTGAATTCATTCATGATGCTACTAAAAATTATTATAAGAGAGAGACATATGCTTTTACGCATCTCAATAATATCAAGTTTCCTCTCGATATGTTGAAAATCTTGAAGTCATGCTTGTTTTGCCTTCCTATGCTAGTTCATTATTGCTCCCATAAATTGTTTGTTCGCAAAATCCCTATGCATAGGAAGTGGGTTAGGATTAAATATGCTAGTCATATGCTTCATGACACACTCTTTGTGTTTCAATTCTTATCTTTTATGTGAGCATCATTGAAATCATCATGCCTAGCTAAAAAGGCATTAAAGAAAAGCGCTTGTTGGGAGACAACCCAACACTTTTACCTACTATTTTTGTGTGTTCACATGATTAGGCTACTGTAGTAATCATGTTTTATAGCTTTTGTTCCAATGAAGTACCAAGTAAATCCTTTTGGATAGTGTGGATGATAGTTGACTTCATTTTGTGCAAAAACAAAAACTTTTGCACCCAGTAATAGAATTGTTAAAATTCACTAGAGCAGGATAAAATTCTGAATTTTTGAAACATGATTGATATAAAAATTACCTATGTTTTCCTAAATTTTCAAAAAAAGGATTTATAGAAGTGTGGTCATTTTCCAGATCATTTCAGACTGTTCTGTAACAGATTATGTTTTCAATGCATAGTTTGTTTGTTTTCTAGTTTCTATTGCTTATATTGCTCAATATAAATTGTGGAAATGATAAGGTATAGTAGGCATTATTTGATAACAATTATGAATCTTGTCTTGACATTACCAAAGTGAATGATTTGTCTTTAGCATACTAACCTATCTCACGAAGTTCCGTTAAGTTTTGTGTGATTGAAGTTTTCAAGTTTTGGGTGAGATATCGATATGAGGAAAATAAGGAGTGGCAAGAACCTAAGCTTGGGGATTCCCAAGGCACCCCCAAGGTAATATTCAAGGAATATACAAGCAACTAAGCTTGGGCATGCCTCGGAAGGCATCCCCTCTTTCGTCTCCAACATTATCGGTAACCTTACTTGGAGCTATATTTTCATTTGTCACATGATATTGTTTTGCTTGGAGCATCATTTTTTTACTTTTACTTGCTTACTTATATTTATAATAATGTTTTGCATCTTTTATTACAATAAAAATGTCAATTATAGCCTTTACCATGCTTGTTTTGCAAGTCTATATGTTGCTGTTTTGAAAACAGAAAGTTTTCTATCATTGTATGGATTTTTGAAAAATGCCAGAATGTGATAAAATATTGATATTTTTACACGGTAAGTTGTCATAAATTTTCTACAGTGTGTTAAATTTTCAGAATTTTTGGAGTTAAATAAGTATGAATATTCTTGCATCCTTTACAGACTATCTTGTTTGGACAGATTGCTGTTTCGCATATGTTTGCTTGTTTAATGATTCTATTTGAGGATGGGAGTATTAAATATGCAGAGGAATTTAATATGCAATTTTAAATTATAATTTTATTAATTTTCTACAGTAGAGAATGATAAGGTTATTGCATTGATTTATACTAACTTATCTCATGAGTTTTTGTTGAGCTTTGTGTGAATGAAGCTTTTAAGATTCAGGGAAATCGTGATATAAAAGGAATTAAGGAGACACAAAAGCTCAAGCTTAGGGATGCCCAAGGTATCCCATATAATATTTCAAGAAGTCTCGAGCATCTAAGCTTCGAAATGCCCCGGTAGGCATCCCACCTTTCTTCATCAACAATTATTTGTTAGTATCGATTGAGCCTATGTTTTTGCTTCTTCACATGATGTGTGCTATTCTTGGAATGTCATTTTATTTTGTTTTGCTTGATGTTTTAATAAAATACTTAGATCCGAAAGTTTTTAAATAAAAGAGAGTCCTCAAATAGCTACCCATTTACTTAACAAATCACTTGATCTTCACTTATATCTTTTTGGACTAGTTTGTTATTTACTCTTGTGCTTCACTTACATACTATGAGTAAATTGTTGAATGAATTGAATATCATGAAATTGAAATTACATGTTCATATCATTCCTAGTAGTATCTCCACATTGGTAGAAAGTGAAATCTTTTGAAGCTTGAAAATCACAATATTGGTCATACAAGCAATTCATGAATGATTAGTATAAGGAAGACAACTTTCACATGCAAATATATTATCTTGGACATCTTCTATAATTGTGAATACCCATTAATTATTTTAAAACTTGAGCAAATTAGTTGAAGTTGGACAAGGAAGACAACGTAATGAGTTGTGGTGGTGTATATTTGCATAGAAGTTATATTGTTATGGATCCTCCAACATGAGGTGTTTGCTGAGGATCTTTTGCTAGCCAAAAATTCGTACTAAGTAGAGATACTACTTGTGCATCCAAAAACCCTTAAACACAGTTTCTTGCCATGAGTGTCCACCATACCTACATGGAGATTGAATAAGATCCTTCAAGTAAGTTGTCAATGGTGCATAAAGCAATAAAAATTGCTCCTAAATATGTTTGATCTTTTATTGTAAGGGAACATAAGCGTTGTACAAACTTGTGACGGCAAAGTAATAAAAGCGACTGACTACATAATAAAGGTTGCTATGATAAGGGGCAATATAACGTGACGTTCCTTTTCATTAAGAGTTTGTGCTCCTAAAAATAAAAAGCGCATGACAACCTCTGCTTCGCTCTACGAAGGGCCTATCTTTTACTTTTCAGTATTTACTTTTATGCAAGAGTCAATAGTATGCATTCTCATTTCAACCTCAATTATTCTATAGCAGTTGGCAAGCATCATATGTGGTGGGGAAAGATCTAGGCACGTATGGCCAGTCAAATATATTTGATCATGATTTATTATATTTGACATTTATCTCTGTGATAAATGAGTTGGGAGGCGAAACATTAAGCCCATATCTTTCTTTGTGTTCGATGGATGCCATTTTTTCTAAAAATATGCTTTGAGTACTAGCAATCATAGAAGACTATATGATGATTGAGTATGTGGAGCTCTTACTTAGACTTTAGTGAATAAGTTGAGTTGCAATTGTTTGGTGACTAAGAATATAGGTTGTTAAGTTTTAAGAGAAGGCATTGTTTGAACCATAACATGTGAATTGATTGCTAGGAAAGTGATTGAAATTATCATTGATCAAACTTATGCACTATGCTAGCATTCACACTTCATAAATCATTTCTTTAATCGTTTACCTACTCGAGGACGGGCAGGAATTAAGCTTGGGGGTGCTGATATGTCTCCAACGTATCTATAATTTATGAAGTATTCATGCCATGTTTACAACAAATTTATATGGTTTGGGTGCAATTTTATATGATTTAAATGGAACTAACCTGGACTGACACTGTTTTCAGCAGAACTACTGTGGTGTTCTTTTTTTGTGCAGAAATAAAAGTTCTCGGAATTGGACGAAACTTTTTGATGATTGTTTTTGGAAGGAAAGAGAAATAATGGAGCAAAGAACCACCGGTGGAGGGGCCTGCTGCCCACAAGACACCAGAGCGCGCCAGCCCCCTCCCCCCTGGCGCGCCCTGGTGGGTGGTGGGGCCCCCATGGCCCATCTCAGCGTGCAACCGATGCCAAAAAATCCTATAAATATAGAAACCCCCAAAAATAACCCTGGATCAGAAGTTCCACTGCCGCAAGCCTTTGTAGCCATGAAAAAACAATCTGGACCCTGTTCTGGCACTCTGTCGGTGGGGGAAATCATCACCGGAGGACATCTTCATCATCCCGGCGGCCACCATGATGAGGAGGGAGTAGTCCACCCTCGGGGTTGGGGGTTTGTACCAGTAGCTATGTGTTTAATCTCTCTCTCTCTCTCTCTCTCTCTCTCTCTCTCGTTCTTGATTTGGCACAATCATGTATCGCGAGCTTTGTTAATATAGTTGGATCATATGGTCTTTCTCCTTCTCTATCTTGTTGTGATTAATTGAGTTTTCCCTTTGAGATTTCGTTGTTATCGGATTGAATACTTTTATGGATTTAGGAGCACTTGATGTATGTCTTGCTATGAATACCCGTGGTGACAATGGGGTATCATATTGATTCACTTGATGTGTTTTGGCACTCAACTCGTGGATTCCCGAGATGATATTGGGGTAATCTATGCATAGGGGTTGATACACGTTCTCGTCCTTGTTTCTCTGGTAGAAATCTTGGGGCACTCTTGGAGGTTCTTTGTGTTGGATTGAGTATTATGAAACTGAAATTGTTTGATGCATATCGCATAATCAACTCACGGATACTCGAGGTGACAATGGAGTATCTAGGTGGCATTGGAGTTGGTTGATGTGTATCATATGGTGCCATTTTAGTACGAACTCTTAGATGGATTGATCGGAAAGGATAACTTGTGTTTATTTTAGTACGAACTCTTGGATAGATTGATCGGAAATAATAACTTTGAGGTGGTTTCATACCCTAGCTACAAACAATTTCTTCTTCTGTTCTCCGCTAGATAAGAACTTTAGACTGATTCTTCGTCGCACGTTGAGGGATGGTCATATGATCCAATTATATTAGCATTGTTGAGAGATTGCACTAGAGAAAGTACGGACCCGGGCCTCATTTTCAAGCATTGGAATACTGTTTGTACTCTATTTTATCAATTGCTACCTTGCTGTTTTTTATTGTTACTATTACAAAAATAAATATCTACTATCATTACTACACTTGTATCACGATCTCTTCGCCGAACTAGTGCACCTATACAATATACCATTGTATTTGGTGTGTTGGGGACACAAGAGACTTTTTATTATTTGGTTGCAGGATTGTTTGAGAGGGACTATCTTCATCCTACACCTCCCACGAATTGATAAATCTTAGGTCATCCACTTGAGGGAAAATTGCTACTGTCCTATAAAACTCTGCGCTTGCAGGCCCAACACGAGTCTACAAGAATTAAGTTGCATAGTAGACATCACCTGCCGGCCGTTGCGGAGGCGGTGGCGAGGAGGCGCCAGGAAGCGGAGAATATCGCGCTCTACCTCATCCACATCCTCCACAAGTGTGCTGAAGCCATTGAGGCAGGTGACTATGCGGCTGCGACCGGCAAGCGCACCGAGGCACGCATGATGCTTGTGACGTCTGTGATACATCTCCAACGTATCTATAATTTATGAAGTATACATGCCATGTTTACAGTAATTTCATATGGTTTTGGTGCACTTGTGTATGACTTCTATATGATTTTCATGGACTAACATATTGACCTAGTGCCCAGCGCTAGTTCCAATTTCTGATTGTTTTTTGTTGTTTTCCAAAAAATCCATATCAAATGAATTCCAATTGCAGCAAAACTTTTTGACGATTTTTTCTAGAGGGAAATGGACCTAGAAGGCTTCGGGGGAGTACCAGAAGACCCACAGGGCCCCACAAGGCACATTTTGCCCCCTGTGGCACCTCTTTGCGTGATTCCAACGCTAAAAAATTATATAAATTCAGAAAGCCCCGAAAGTTAACTTAGAACTTCAACTCCGCCGTCGCAAGCCTCTGTACTGAGGCAATCTCATCTGAAAGCCTTCTCTGGCACCCTGTCGGAGGGGGAAATCATCACCAGAGGTCATCTTCATCATCCCGGTGGCCACCATAACAAGGAGGGAGTAGTTCACCCTCGGGGTTGAGGGTATGTACCAGTAGATATGTCTTTGTTCTCTCTCTCCCTCTCTCTCTCTCTCTCGTGTTCTTTATTTGTCATGATTTTGATGTATCACGAGCTTTCTTAATATAGTTGGATCATATGGTGTTTCTTCCTCTCTATCTTGTTGTGATTAATTGAGTTTTTACCTTTGCGGTTTCACTATTATCAGATTGAATACTTTTTGGATTTGCGGACACTTGATGCATGTCTTGCATATGGATACCCATGGTCACAATAGGGTGTTCTACTGATTCACTTGATATATGTTTTGGTATCCAACTTGCGGATTATCGTGACATTAGGGTAATCTATACATAGGGGTTGAGGGGCGCGGCGGCGCGGAGCAGAGCGGGAGCAACTCCAAGACATGGCGCGCAAGAGAGAGGCGTCGGCAGACGGTAGAGAGCGGCGACACTGATGGGTGGGGTGGACAGTGGAGAGACATAGGATTCTTTCAAGCGAGTGGGGAATTTGGCCCCGAATCAGAGGAGGGAGGGGTGCACTGACGCAATTTTGCAAACAAAAAAACATATAAATGGCCCACTAACACGTACCTCCTATGTGCACAAGTGGACCGGTCAAAAAGTGCCATGGTGGCAAAATACATACAAAATACGAGCGAAAAATGTAGCCAGTAACCGTATGAGTTCGTTGGAGCAAAGTACAATTGCGGTAACATGTCATTCTTTTAATACAATGACCAAAGTGACTATGATGGATAGGAATAGTGACCCGTAATGCATTTTACTCAATGTAGAACGGGTCCGTTCAAATTAGCAAGCCCAAGCTGGTCCATTGTGTACTTGGGAACCAAAAGAACATAGCATCAAGGGGCAAAATCTATACCTACTAATAAGCAAGGTGTGTTTCTATAAATTTTTCATCCATTCATCATCGTTTTTTTTTCTATCCGAGGTGGTACGAAACTTTTGTGTGTCCATCCGCTAGAAAAGAAAAAAGGTTTGTCTAGAATTCCATAATTGGGCCGTGCACGGTCCGGCCCAACGAAGCCAGCCCATTTATTATTCTCCACTCAGTTAAGAAGACCTTATTTGTCCCATGAAGCGATAAATACTGGAAGCTGCCCACAGGGCGCCGAAGACTGGGCTGGCCCATTTTCATTGTTTCGATGTTCTATTTCTACTTTTCTTTTTTTCCTTTCTCTTTCCCTTTTATATTTATTTTTCCTTCTTTATTTTTTTCTGTCAAGTAAAAAATTACGAAAATATTCAGAATTTCGATTTTTTGTTCAGATATTCAAAAAATGGTCAGAATTCAAATTTTTTGTTCCTGATATGAAAAATGTTCGGAACATTTCCAGAATTGCTGTTTCGAAATTTTATCATTTTTTAAAAAATGTTTGCGTTTTTTAAAAATTCTTCGAGATTTTATTACAAAAATTACATTTTATAAAATGTTTCATATTTTAAAATATTCTTGTTTTAGTGAAATGTTCACAAATCTAAAATAATATTTTCTTCTGAGAAAACATTTTCTAAAATTGGTTTGAATGTTACCCTTTAAAAAAATTCAACAATATTTGTATTGTTATAAAATTTTCATGTTCCCAAAATATTGTTTGTGAATTCCAAAAACTATTAATGTTTCTAGTTTTGTTCGTGTTTTTTCCAAAAATATTGGAATTTTCAAAAAAACAATTGTTCACATTTTTGAAAATTATTCGGGATTTAAAAAATTGTTCACGTTTCCAAGAATATTCTCCAATTCATTTTTTCCAATGTTAAAAAATAAAAAGTATTTCTAATCTGATGCTATAGTATTTTTATTAAATATTTGCGCTGGCTATTGTAAGAGAATATGTTGTTTGGCTTTAATTATAGCAAAATTATGGACACTTGAGCACTAAAATAATTAAAGAGAATAAACCATCAAAAAAAGGGACATTCATGCCTGATTATGCTAATGAAATGGGATTTATGTGTTGTGATTAACAATCCACATGGTTACGCTGTAGTAGGATAGAGCGGTCGAAGCAACCATGTTCCGAAGGTCGCCGCTTAGCCACCAAATGAGGAGGCAGCCAAAACCCTAAGATGGAGGCAGACCCAGAGGAAAAAGACATGAGTTGGGTACTCGCCACCACACCGACCAACCCCACCACTATCAAGATTTCCCGTGTCAAACATGTTCAGTGTGAAGATCATAAGTCCTTGCTTTGTCGTGTAAAGATCATAACTCCTTGCTCTGTCGCCTATCATTGTGGAGATCATTTTTTGGATGGCACGTCAATTATTTTCGTTGCTTCTCGCAAAAAAATAACTCTCCTGTCGCAACGCACGGGCATATGTGCTAGTAAAAAAACAGAGTATAAGGGACACTCTACAGTGACGCGCCATCAGGAGACGACCAATATCAAGGGAGACCACCTTCACCACAAACATCAAGGTTCCAGAGAAGTATGAGTACTTACGAGTTACGACTGCTTCCATAGTATGGCCCTTGACAAGTTATAAGCACAAGAATTAATCCACGTCACGTCAAAAAGAAAAAGAATTAATCCACGTAGAAACATCAGTACCATTGAATTACACACGCGCGCGCGCGTTGCATCTGCAGGAACAAACCAGACATACTTTGCACTACCAGCCAGGCAGAGGGGAGTTGGTTTGTTTTGATTAATCCAAAACCTGGGTGCTGACAGTTCTTGAAAGAAAATCTGCTTTGTATCTTCATCGGGGTGGTCAAAAACCTGGGTCCAATTAGTCTATTTTATTTTTAGCGTTTCTACAGACATGTTAAATAAGTCACACAAATTTTTTAAGTCTCCAAAGTAAGCCATATTGCTCTCTGCGGTTCTAGAATTTTTCTTTTCTTTCCAGCGACACTATCCACTACTACACCGGCCAGTATAATTTTCAGCGTCTAGTTTTCGCAGGTACATCTTCAGCAAGCAATGACAGGTTGCATTTCGTTGAGCAAGACGTAGCTGTGTTGGCACAAGCATATGCCATAGTCGAGTTGCACCGCAAGGCACAGATCCATCAAGATGATTCATAGACACGTGAACACCAAAACTATTTTAAGTTGTAATAACAAGGTGGAAAACAAGCTGGTGTCAACAGAATCTATTCCAAGCAACGTTCGGCTCACATCTAGAACAAGTCATCAGTACAATAGGGATTTCACTGGACCATCGCATCAGAGCTCCCAGCTGCGAGAATGTCGAGGAGAGAGTTTTGGGGCTCCATCTCTTCATGCCAGAGTGGCAGTTTGTCACCAGGGTGGAAGCTCCTCTTAACACCCGCCTCGTTAATCTGTGCAAGAATTCTCAAATCAGTACATCTAACTAGGTAGACAAAGTCTTTGGGAAAACAAAGAGCAGTTATTAAGCAACAGGTTGATGCAACCTCCAATTTTAACAAGGAGGCACATTTCGACAAGCTGCTAAGATTACCCGAGGCACAGTTTGCAAAACAAACATGACTTTTCAACAAAAAGAAGGGGGGTTAAGACAAGATGACAACAGATCCAACAGAGGAAAAGGTGTGCCACCCTATTCCAAATGACATTTTAAGCACAACCAAATCTAGACAAGTTCAGAAAATCAAGGCTACGAAAGTTGGTGCTGTTTTATAAGTTTACTCATCTCATTTTAAAACCATCACAGGAGACTGTTAGATATTGGTTTTAATTTTGACTGATATCTCATCTTGGTTAATGAAGCCATCACAAGAGAGGTTGCATCATCCTTATGTTGCAAAATAAAGTCAATTCAAATAAGCAAGTCCAAGTTTCCATAATGCTGTCTATTTCTCAACCAAAAGAAACAAAGAATGAAATCTGTATGAAAAGAACACTTACAGTAACAGTGCGAACAACCCCTCCACTAGCACCATCACGAGCAATAGCAAGGGAAACCACCTTCACCACAAACTTCTGTTGAGATCAGGACAAGGAAGAACATGTTAGGAGATGCGCTGCAATGACTCAAAGCTTAGACTAATGAGAAATGATGGTTCAGCCATACAATTCAGGACTATGTAATGGGAATCAAAAAAAAATCAGGACTATGTAATTAATATTACAATCTATTCTCGCAATGTCAACGATGAGGCAAATTGACAGAAAAGCCATCAAAAAACTTCATTCTACTTCAAGGAAATAAGAAAACCATTTTGTGTCACAACTACAAAATAAGCAGCGAATAGAAGCAATATGGGAACTGAACATAGCTTCAGACTGGACTGAGCCTCATGCATTAAATAAACTATGTCCTATCACTCCTTTTTTGGCAGAAAAGATCTCCTAATTCTTTCTAGTTCCTCAGAAGAAACTAAATGCCGTACCTCAGCTTCTTCCTGGGTCATACCCTCTTTCCATTCATGATCCATCAATCCATACAGGTAACTGGAACCAGATCCTGAAAAGCCCAGCGATAACATAAAGTGTGAGAACGTGCACCTGGTATATCATACACTAAAGCCGAATTAGCATAACAGCATGCTCATTGTTTCTCAGCACTCGACAGAGCCAGATTGCACTCAACCAGGATAAGAAGTGTGGTTAACATCCCAGTATGTTTTGCAAACCGCAAACGACTAAGTGAGTACAAGCTTGCCAGAGTGCACAAGGTTTGTTGCAAAAGAGCCCTAGAAGCTACTAAAAGATGTCGACTCAACTACTCAAGTATAGGTAAGGAATGATGCACTTCTACTATTGGGGAAACTAACCTCCAATTGCGAATGGTTGCCTCAGAATCGTTCCACCAAGAGGAACCGAGTAAATTTGGCCTCCCTCGTATTTATCCCATCCACCAACTATCATTCCAGCTTGCAACATGCTCTGGCCATTGATAAAAAAAAATAAGAAATGGAATGACATGTGTATCATGAAGGTAAACAAACATTAAGCACCATCTCTTGTTATCTCGAAGGCTAGAGAAGCTATACCTTGTTCTGATAGGCCAATAACCTAACTAAGTTGGATGCAACTTTCACGGTAGCTGGTTGCCCAAGCTGGATTCTGTACATGATGAAGGACAAATTCAGCAACAACTTCCAAATCAAATACTTAATTGGCCATGATCATGACCAATGGGATCTAGGTTCCATACAATTTAGGGAATAATGAAGAAAGATAATAGGATCATGAGAAGCTAAAAAGCGTTTTGCACAAAGTACTTACGTGTGCTGGTGGAGAAAATAACGTACATAATCCGAAATAATTTGTGTGTCAGCAGCCTGCAAGATAATGAGAAGCATGCTAACATGAGACATACAGCACATATGAACAGAAAATAGGATATCTGACTAGCAAACATAAAGGCAGCAGAAGATGAACACTGAAGATGTTGTGAGGACTCAAGATTTCCACTCTTCCACAAGACAAGCAAATGGTAGGCAACAACAAAATGATTGCACGCGAAAGCAAAACACAAAATCTTGTATTGCAAGCTTTTATTTTGTTGAGTTTATTATCAACACCAGCAATTACACATACCTTTCAGTGCAAAAAATAATAATTAAACATACCATAATCATAAATTTAGGGAATAGTGAAGATATGAAAGTAAGATTTTTTTTAACTTATGAAATTGACTACTCAATGGTGCCTACCCAACCATCTAAATGTCACAGTAACACTGGATAACAACATGGAATGTGCCTGATCTTGAGCATGATTTATAAGCACTTACAGATCCAGAGCGGCAGACGTAGACATTATCAGTCAGCTGACTAATCTTGTCCGAAGCACGGTTTGCGACATACATTCCTGTGAGGCAGCAAACGGACATTAAGCGAAGCAAATAAAAATGCAGAGAGAAAAACAGATCAAATGTCGGCTTCATTTATTTATTGAATTCAAACATACACAGCAAGGCTTTGCAACGCTAAGGAGATAGCACTGTAGTAACTAACACCTCAGGGGAGCCATGTTCTCCAGTAAGTCGTTGGGAACATTTGTGACAGTGGTAGAAGGTTTCAGACTTGACAAGACACAGCACTGCAGGACCCAGTAACAATAACTATCATAGCAAATCCTGGGTTTGTCTGCCTCTATCTAATAATAATCCAGGGTTTCCCCTGATCTCGCAACTAGAATACCAAGGGGGGAAACACTGAATTAGGAGGGGCGTCTCGTATCGTATAATATGTTAACAACATGGCCAGCAGCACCAGCCGCATCCCTCGATTCGGTTCTTCCCTCACGGCGGAATCGGACGCCCGACGCGCCATCTCCAACCCTGACCTAGCCGCTGCTGCTGGATCCACGGGGCGCATCAAGGGATCGGGGCGGGGGGCGTACCGGTGCTGGTCCTGGAGTCGGCGGCGAGCACGACGCCGCCGTCGTAGCAGACGCCCACGATGGTGGTGCCCATCCGGTGCTCCCCGTCGGTGGGCGCGTCGGCGGAGGAGGGGCCCATGAGCGAGGCGGCGTCCATGGCGGGGATCGAACCCTAGCAGGCGGCTTCCGCGGTGAGCGAGCGAGCGAGATGTGGAGCGGGAGGCGACGGTGCGTGCTGGCTATTGGCTCTGTCTGCGGCGGCTTGCTATGGCCTCGCACGCAAGAAAGAAACGAGACGGGCCGGTGTCTGGGTCGGACCCGTCCGGGTGCGATCCATTCGACTCGGTCACGATGATCAATTGGTGCCATCTCAGGACTGACTGCAACGAAAAGCTCCAGGAACGAAACGAAAACAAAAACGCACAAATGATGGAATCATCAAAAACGTCTCATAGTCGATACAAACTTTACCTTTTCCACTACTAATATCATCAACGAGTCTAGAATAAAACCAAAATAATGCAACACACCCATGCAACCTAAATTTTTCATCTGCCTTTTTGAACTTGGCCTCTTGATATAAAGATAGGATGAGAAACCCGTTTTGCGATGTTTTGTAGGCAATTGATGTGAAGATGATCCTATGGATGTCGGTATATGAAGAGACGAAAGATTCATGGGCTTCGAAATGGGATCCAAAGGTCTACTTGTCGGTCAAAGGAGCTTTCAAGGTTAGTAGGACACAATGTGCAACCGAGATAGTAGTCCTGGCAATGACAATTGTTTTGTTGGGCTTGCACGCTGCACGCAATTGTGGTCTTGAGGCATTCTTTGAGAATGTTGCACCACCCTTGAACATGAGAGGTGACATTGCGGAAATCCTTGTCATTCTTTTGAGTCCAGATGCTCCAGCAGGCAACATGCCATGATTATAATGTCTAGAGCAATATCATTAGGTAGAGCTTGCACAACAAGACGCACCTCATCAAAGAAAGATATTCATCTATTCTTTTTGGGAATGATTCTGTGGCAATTTTTTGAGAAAAAGTGCAATCTCGGAAGAGGAGGAGAAGGGTTTCATCTTGCCCATTATTACAGATGGCACAGTTGTAACCTTGCAGGTGAAAAGATTTTCTGCTAAGAACTTCCTAGTGTTAAACTGTTAATTATGTCATGTAACAACACCCAACATATTTATGTCAGATGTGAAGCACATTTCTAGAGCTTTATAAATAGAATGTGAGCATCACCCCACCTCTTAAGAATTTGTACATATTCACTGCAGAGTAGCTTGATGTGTTCCATGGGTAGCTCCACTTATCATTCTGAACCACATCTTGACTTGAAAGAATAGTGATTCATAGTTGCATGAATTGTTGATGAGCCTGTGAAGTACTTCTTCCAAGTTATCAATTTCCATAACACTTTGAAGAGAGACATGCTCATTAATTGTTGTAAAGGAGAGGGGTTTCAAAAATCTAGCTTGAAGGCTATGATCTAGCCATCTATCTTCCTAGAATATCATTGTATTTATTTTTCTTGCTTGACAGGTTGCAACTTGTTTGTATATAGGCGACGGATTTAGAACTGATTTCCACCAAAAATTATCCAGCTATCCTTCCATGAGATGGTGCAACAGTATAATACTCCCTTCGTTTTTCTTTACCCCGCGTATTAGCTTTGGTCAAAGTCAAGTTTTGTAAACTTTGACAAAGTATATAGACAAAAATATTAACATATACAATAACAAATAAATACCATTAGATTCATTATTGAATGTACTTTCACATCATATAGATTTGTTATGGTAAATGTTTATATTGTTTTCTATAAAGTTGGTCAAATTTTACAAAGTTTGACTTCAGTCAAATCTAATATGTAGAGTAAATAGAAATGGAGGGAGTATTATTCCCACATCATCTTTATCCATGGAAAAATTTCATAGTTAAAGAACTTGTGTAGGTGATTAATTAGTAGAGCCTTATTATGAGTAGAAATATCCAACAATGGTAAAGCTGATTCCTATTATTGCCTCTAGGACTAGCTCAAGTGTTGTATGATGATTATGTTTTCCTAGTCATAGGAATTTGTTTAATGAAAGAAGGATGTCGACAACATTGAAAGTATGATGTTAGAAGAACGATCATACTGAATTGACCCAAGTTGTTTGTTATGCTTAGAGATGTTATCGTCGAGTCTACAATTTATAACACGGGAGAGTTAAAGTATGCCTAGTTCCTTAGACCATGGGAGTATCGAGTCATTTCATACCGGACGATAGACTTTGGGGTTGCTCCAACATCATCTGTAACACTGTGATCATAATGACAACTTACAGGTTCATCAGAAAGTATGACATGGGGCAAGATAGCTCAAGAGTGGGATTTGCTTCTCTAACGATGGAAAGATATTCTTAAGGCCCTCTCAGTGTGATGCCATCCATCATCGTCTGGCCAGACACAGGTGACTAGCTCACACGGATGCCAAAACATGACAACAAGAAAGAACAAAAACAGTAACAAGGAGACCAATATAGTGAGCATGTGAATGACTCACGGGGATACCGATATATCTCACCTCAGGTTTTGTAACATATCGTGAAGAAAAGGAATAGGAAATGATAACCAAAGGTTCAATCGAATATCATTCGTGTAAACATAAGGATAAATATGGATGTCCACGGTTCTGTTATTGATCATTGAAAGAAAGGTGTTTTCATTCATGTCTATGTTTTACCGAACCTACATGGTCACACGCTTAAGGGAATTATGATCTGTTGAGTTTTAGTGGAGTGAGGAATATGAGAAAATATTCTCGAAATAGTTTCAGGAATAAAAAATAGTTTTGAGAGAAACCGGTAGCGTTTCGGGGTTACTGGAAGTGTTTTGAGGAGTACCGATAATACCGGGAAATCATTTATAGGTGGAAATTGTTTTACGGGACAAAAATATAAATTGTAAAGGGTTGCGATATTATTGGGAGGCCACTGGAATCTATTTAAATCATTGGGCTAAAGAAAAAAATAAAATACCTATAGGGAAAAAAGATAGTGCGCCCTAAGTGAAGGAAATATTCCCTAGAGGCAATAATAAAGTTATTATTTATTTCCTCATATCATGACAAAAGTCTATTATTCATGCTAGAATTGTATTAACCGGAAACTTAGTACATGTGTGAATACATAGACAAACAGAGTGTCACTAGTATGCCTCTACTTGACTAGCTCATTAATCAAAGATGGTTAAGTTTCCTAACCATAGACATGAGTTGTCATTTGATTAACGGGATCACATCATTAGGAGAATGATGTGATTGACTTGACCCATTCCGTTAGCTTAGCACTTGATCGTTTAGTTTACTGCTATTGCTTTCTTCATGACTCATACATGTTCCTATGACTGTGAGGTTATGCAACTCCCGATTACCGGAGGAACACTTTGTGTGCTACCCGTCACAACGTAACTGGGTGATTATAAAGGTGCTCTATAGGTGTCTCCGATGGTACTTGTTGAGTTGGCATAGATCAAGATTAGGATTTGTCACTCTGATTGTCGGAGAGGTATCTCTGGGCCCACTCGGTAATGCACATCACTATAAGCCTTGCAGGCATTCTAACTAATGAGTTAGTTGCTATATGATGTATTACAGAACAAGTAAAGAGACTTGTCGGTAACGAGATTGAACTAGGTATTGAGATACCGACGATCGAATCTCGGGCAAGTAACATACCGATGACAAAGGGAACAATGTATGTTGTTATGCGGTTTGACCGATAAAGATCTTCGTAGAATATGTGGGAGCCAATATGAGCATCCAGGTTCCGCTATTGGTTATTGACCGGACACGTGTCTCGGTCATGTCTACATATTTCTCGAACCCGTAGGGTCCGCACGCTTAAAGTTCGGTGACAATCGGTATTATGAGTATTTGTGTTTTGATGTACCAAAAGGTAGTTCTGAGTCCCGAATATGATCATGGACATGACAAGGAGTCTTGAAATGGTCGAGACGTAAAGATCGATATATTGGACGACTATATTGGACACCGGAAGTGTTCCGAGTGGTTTCGAAGAAAACCGGAGTGCCCGAGGGTTACCGGAACCCCCCGGGAGAAATAGTGGGCCTTAGTGGAGAGAGAGAGGGCTGGCCTAGGGCAGGCCGCGCGCTGATACGTCCATTTTGCATCATGCTTTTATATCGATATTTATTGCATTATGAGCTGTTATTACACATTATGTCACAATACTTATGCCTATTCTCTCTTATTTTACAAGGTTTACATAAAGAGGGAGAATGCCGGCAGCTGGGATTCTGGGCTGGAAAATGAGCAAATATTAGAGACCTATTCTGCACAGCTCCAAAAGTCCTGAAACTTCACGGAAGACGTTTTCCAAATATATATAAAATACTGAGAGCAAGAACTTCACCAGGGGGGCACACCCTGCCCACGAGGGTGGGGGCGCGCCCTACCCCCCTGGGCGCGCCCCTACCTCGTGGGCCCCCTGGTGGCCCTCCGGTGGCCATCTTCTGCTATATGAAGTCTTTTGATGGGGAAAATATAACAAGCCATCTTCTCAGACAAAACTCCGCCGCCACGAGGCGGAACCAATCTAGGGCTCTAGCGGAGCTGTTCTGCCGGGGAAACTTCCCTCCCGGAGGGGGAAATCATCGCCATCGTCATCACCAATGCTCCTCTCATCAGGAGAGGGCAATCTCCATCAACATCTTCATCAGCACCATCTCCTCTCAAAACCCTAGTTCATCTCTTGTATCCAATTCTTGTCTCCAAGTCCGGGATTGGTGCTAGTAGGTTGCTAGTAGTGTTAATTACTCCTTGTAGTTGATGCTAGTTGGTTTAATTGGTGGAAGATCATATGTTCAGATCCTATATGCATATTAATACCCCTCTGATTATGAACATTTTTATGCTTTGTGAGTAGTTACTTTTGTTCCTGAGGACATGGGAGAAGTCTTGCTATTAGTAGTCATGTGAATTTGGTATTCGTTCGATATTTTGATGAGATGTATGTTGTCTCTCCTCTAGTGGTGTTATGTGAACGTCGACTACATGACACTTCACCATTATTTGGGCCTAGAGGAAGGCATTGGGAAGTAATAAGTAGATGACGGGTTGCTAGAGTGACAGAAGCTTAAACCCTAGTTTATGCGTTGCTTCGTAAGGGGCTGATTTGGATCCATATGTTTCATGCTATGATTAGGTTTACCTTAATACTTTTGTTGTAGTTGTGGATGCTTGCAATATAGGTTAATCATAAGTGGGATGCTTGTCCAAGTAAGGGCAGTACCCAAGCACCGGTCCACCCACATACCAAATTATCAAAGTACCGAACGTGAATCATATGAACGTGATGAAAACTAGCTTGACGATATTCCCATGTGTCCTCGGGAGCGCTTTTCTCTATATAAGAGTTTGTCCAGGCTTGTCCTTTGCTACAAAAAGGATTGGGCCACCTTGCTGCACTTTATTTACTTTTGTTAATTATTGCTCGTTACAAATTATCCTATCACAAAACTATCTGTCACCACTTATTTCAGTACTTGCAGAGAATACCTTGCTGGAAACCGCTTATCATTTCCTTCTGCTCCTCGTTGGGTTCGACACTCTTACTTATCGAAACGACTATGATAGATCCCCTATACTTGTGGGTCATCAAGACTCTTTTCTGGCGTCGTTGCTGGGGAGTGAAGCGCCTTTGGTAGGTGGAATTTGGTAAGGAAAAATTTTATATAGTGTGCTGAAATTTACTGTCACTTGTTACTATGGAAAGTAATCCTCCGAGGGGCTTGTTCCGGGTATCTTCACACTGACCTGTAGAGCAAAGATTTTCTCCTCAACCTACTAAAAATGAAAATGAAAATGTCTGCTTTGAAATTCCTTCGGGTATGATAGAAAAACTGCTAGCTAATCCTTTTTAGGTGATGGAACAAAACATCCCGATGAGCATCTAATATATGTGGATGAAGTTTGTGGATTATTTAAGCTTGCAGGTGTACCCGGAGATGTTGTTAAGAAGAAGGACTTCCCTTTATCTTTGAAGGGAGATGCATCGACATGGTATAGGCTATGTGATGATATGGGGTCTTGGAATTACAAACGATTGAAATTGGAATTTCATCAGAAGTTTTATCCTATGCATCTTGTTCATCGTGATCGCAATTACATATATAATTTTTGGCCTCGCGAAGGAGAAAGCATCACTCAAGCTTGGGGGAGGCTTAAATCAATGTTATATTCATGCCCCAATCATGAACTCTCAAGAGAATGATTATTCAAAAATTTTATGCTCGGCTTTCTGATAACAATCGCAACATGCTTGATACTTCTTGTGCTGGCTCTTTTATGATGAAGACTATTGAATTCAAATGGGATTTATTGGAAAGAATTAAACACAACTCTGAAGATTGGGACCTCGACAAAGGTAAGGAGTCAGGTATGACACCTAGTTTTGATTGTGTTAAATCTTTTATGGATACCGATATTTTTCGTAAATTTAGCACTAAATATGGACTTGACTCTGAGATAGTAGCTTCTTTCTGTGAATCTTTTGCTACTTATGTTGATCTCCCCAAGGATAAGTGGTTTAAATACCATCCTCCCATAGAAGCAAAAGTAGCAGCACCTATTAAAGTTGAAGAAAAGATTGTCACTTATAATGATCCTATTGTTCCTACTACTTATGTTGAGAAACCACCTTTCCCCATTAGGATAAAGGATCATGCTAAAGCTTCAACTGTAGTTCATAAAAGCAATATTAAAACATATACACCTCCTAAGCAAGTTAAAGTTGAACCTAATATTGCTATTGTTAAAGATCTCTTGTCTGATAATATTGATGGGCATGTTATTTATTTCTGTGATGAAACTGCTAGAATTGCTAAACCCTGTGCTAAAGATAAACCTAGACCTGTGGTAGGAATGCTTGTTATTTCTGTTAAAATAGGAGATCATTGTTATCATGGCTTATGTGATATGGGTTCTAGTGCTAGCGCAATACCTCATTCCTTATACAAAGAAATTATGCATGATATTGCACCTGCTGAGATAGAAGATATTGATGTCACAATTAAACTTGCCAATAGAGATAATATTTCACCAATGGGAATTGTTAGAGATGTTGAACTCTTGTGTGGGAAAACTAAATATCCTGCTGATTTTCTTGTTCTTGGTTCCCCACAAGATAGCTTTTGTCCCATTATATTTGGTAGACCCTTCTTAAACACTGTTAATGCTACCATAGATTGCAAAAGGGATGTTGTTACTATCGGTTTAGATGATATGACTCATGAATTTAATTTCTCTAAATTTAGTAGACAACACCGTGAAGAAGAATTACCTACTAAGGATGAAATTATTGGTCTTGCTTCTATTGCCGTACCTCCTAGTGATCCTTTAGAACAATACTTGCTAGACCATGAAAATGACATGTTTATGAATGACAGAAGGGAATTAGATGAAGTATTCTTTAAACATGAACCTATTCTGAAAAACAATTTACCTGTTGAAATCCTAGGGGATCCTCCTCCACCCAAGGGTGATCCCGTGTTTGAGCTTAAACCGTTACCTGATACTCTTAAATATGCTTATCTTGATGAGAAAAAGATATATCCTGTTATTATTAGTGCTAACCTTTCAGAGCACGAGGAAGAGAGATTATTGAAAACTTTGAAGAAGCACCGTGCTGCTATTGGGTATACTCTTGATGATCTTAAGGGCATTAGTCCCACTCTATGTCAACATAAAATTAATTTGGAAGAAGATGCTAAATTAGTTCGTGATCATCAACGCCGGCTGAATCCTAAAATTAAAGAAGTGGTAAGAAAGGGCATACTAAAGCTCCTTGAGGCAGGTATAATCTATCCCGTTGCTGATAGTCAGTGGGTAAGCCCTGTCCATTGTGTCCCTAAGAAGGGAGGTATTACTGTTGTTCCTAATCATAAAGATGAATTGATCCCTCAAAGAATTATTACAGGTTATAGGATGGTAATTAATTTCCACAAATTAAATAAGGCTACTAAAAAGGATCATTACCCCTTACCTTTTATCGATCAAATGCTAGAAAGATTATGCAAACATACATATTTTTGCTTTCTAGATGGTTATTCTGGTTTCTCTCAAATACATGTGTCAGCCAAAGATCAATCAAAGACTACTTTTACATGCCCTTTTGGTACTTTTGCTTATAGATGTATGCCTTTTGGTTTATGTAATGCACCTGCTACCTTTCAAAGATGCATGATGGCTATATTCTCTGACTTTTGTGAAAAGATTTGTGAGGTTTTCATGGACGACTTTTCCGTCTATGGATCTTCTTTTGATGATTGCTTGAGCAACCTTGATCGAGTTTTGCAGAGATGTGAAGAAACTAATCTTGTCTTGAATTGGGAAAAGTGCCATTTATGGTTAATGAAGGTATTGTCTTGGGGCATAAAATTTCTGAAAGAGGTATTGAAGTTGATAAAGCCAAAGTTGATGCTATTGAGAAGATTCCATGTCCCAAGGACATCAAAGGTATAAGAAGTTTCCTTGGTCATGCCGGTTTTTATAGGAGGTTCATTAAGGACTTCTCAAAAATTTCTCGGCCTCTGACTAATTTATTGCAAAAAGATATACCATTTGTTTTTTATGATGATTGTGTAGAAGCATTTGAAATACTTAAGAAAGCATTGATCTCTGCACCCATTGTTCAGCCACCTGATTGGAATTTACCCTTTGAAATTATGTGTGATGCTAGTGACTATGTGATACGTCTCCAATGTATCTATAATTTTTGATTGCTCCATGCTATATTATCTACTGTTTTGGGCAATATTGGGCTTTATTATCCACTTTTATATTACTTTCGGGACTAACCTATTAACCGGAGGCCTGGCCCAGATTTGCTTTTTTATGCCTATTTCAGTGTTTTGAAGAAAAGGAATATCAGACGAAGTCGAAACAGAACGAAATCAACTGGAGAAGTTATTTTTGGAAGGAAACACACCTAATGGACTTGGACCCCATGTCAAGGAAGGAACGAGATGCTCACGAGGGTGGGGGCGCGCCCCCTAGTGTTACGGCATATCTCTCTCAAGGTAGTTTTGGTGATTGATGACAACATGTTTGCAGACTAATCTTGTGCTTTGAATGATTCACAGATTCTCCCCTAGCACGAGACGCCTTCTTCCCCTCGGAGTGTATTTCAAGACGGTGTAGCTCTTTCATTTCTTTCTCGGTGGACTAGTTGCGTAGAGGGCACCGTACTATCAAGAGGGGGTCCGCTGGGTTTTTTGCATGGGTGGAATCATCACGTACACATCAGCTTCTCACCCTCCGAGCTTTTCCTGTCCATTGAAGAGATCTCTCCTCTCTTCCTTGTCCTGTCTAGGTCTAAAGCGGCAGTACCGTGCACCCAGCGGTAGTACCGCTGAGAAGCCACAAGCGGCAGTACCGCTCCGCAGTGGTAGTACCGCCGTGGCTCCACAACAGTGGTACCGCTGGGGGCCTGGCACCTCCGCCTGGTCCTCAGCTTCTTTGAGAGATCCCTTCTCCCTCTCTCTCTCTCACCCCAGCGGTAGTACCGCACTGCCTGCGGTACTACGGCCGAAGGGTCACAAGCGGCAGTACCGCTCCATAGTGGTACTACCGCCCTTGACCCCACTGCCGTAGTACCGTTGGCAGTCTGGCTCCTACCGCCTCGATTCTAGAGGTCTTTTTCTCGTGTCGGGTTTTGCGGCACTAGTCACGGCTGTAGTGGCGGTAGTACCGTCCCTGGAGCGGTAGTACCGCCCTACCACTGCGGTAGTACCGCAGAATTGGATCTGTTCCCTACTAGTCTCCTCAGCGCGGCAGTACCGCTAGCTGGGGCGGCAGTACCGCTGTCCTGGCAGTAGTACCGCCCCCTCTCAGCGGTAGTATCGCCTTGTGCGGGGCTGGTTGGTGGGGGGCAACGGGATTGTTGCCCCCACTATAAAAGGGAGTCCCCTTCTTCCTTCTCACCTACCTCTTCCTCCCCAAGCTCCATTTATTGCTCAAGCTCCATTAAATACTCCAAGCTTCATTTTCACCCGATCTATCTCTCTAGCCAATCAAACTTGTTGATTTGCTCGGGAGTGTTTGAGAAGGCCCCGATCTACACTTCCACCAAGGGATTTTCGATTCCCCCACTCATCCCTAGTGGATCTTGTTACTCTTGGGTGTTTGAGCACCCTAGACGGTTGAGGTCACCTTGGAGCCATATTCCATTGTGGTGAAGCTTCCTGGTCTTGTTGGGAGCCTCCGATTAAGTTGTGGAGATTGCCCCAACCTTGTTTGTAAAGGTTCGGTCGCCGCCTTCAAGGGCACCAATAGTGGAATCACGGCATCTCGCATTGTGTGAGGGCGTGAGGAGAATACGGTGGACCTAGTGGCTTCTTGGGGAGCACTATGCCTCCACACCGCTCCAACGGAGACGTACTTCCCCTCAAAAGGAAGGAACTTCGGTAACACATCCTCATCTTCACCGGATCCACTCTTGGTTATCTCTTACCTTTACTTGTGCAAGCTCTTTAGTGTTTCTACCCTTGCTTGCTTGTATGCTTGTTGTTATTGCATCATATAGGTTGCTCACCTAGTTGCACATCTAGACAACCTACTTTGATGCAAAGTTTAATTTGGTAAAGAAAAGCTAAAAATTGGTAGTTGCCTATTCACCCCCCTCTAGTCAACCATATCGATCCTTTCAATTGGTATCAGAGCCTTGTCTCTTTATTAAGGACTTTACCGTCCAAAGAGTATGGTTGATACCATAGACGGTGTGGAGGAACACTCCGGTGTGAATTCGATCTCGTCTACGGGAGATGGGGGAACTTCGGTCTCTCGTGAGGAGTTCAACGTGGCCTTGGAGACATTGAAAACCTCCATGACGACCGAAGTTGAAAGCATGTTTACTAAATTTCTTGAGGGGCTTAAACTATCCACCGCACCGTTGAAAGTGGGTGATCCCGCCAACAAGGTGTCGGATGCTATCCCCGACAAGGGGGAAGCTAGTAGTGAAAAGGCTCCTTCTTCTAGTGGCAAGAATGGCACCGGCATCTTTGCCCATGTGGAACCACCACTTGTTTATGGTGGACCGGTTCCTTCCACTCATTTGAATCATGCTGGTCCTCCCCTAAGATTGTGAAAAATGAGGATTTTGATTCTTGGGTTTACCGCTTTAAACGTCATTTAAATCATGTGAACACTAACCTTTGGAGAATCATTGAAGAAGGTTTCTATTCACATGATCCAAGCAACTCACTCCTCGAGAAGCCGCGGACAATCAATTCAATGAGAATGCTCTCTTCATCATTCAAGATGCAATTCCACCCAAAGATCTACCTCATCTTCATCCCTTCGCCTTGGCCAAAGATGCATGGCATTGTGTCGTGTCTCTCTACCGGGGAAGCGCAAGCATTCAACGCTCCAACTATGAAGTGGTACAAGATGAGGCCGATGAGTTTGCAATGAAGGAATCTGAAGAACCTCGTGAGCTTTATCGGAGAGTAACCAAACTTGCGGTCTCACTACGAGATCACGGGAGCAAGGACACAGATGACAATTGGATCAAGCGCAAATTCCTCAAGGCAATGATGCCCTACCACAAGGCCATGTCCTCCGTCATTCGTCAAAGACCGGACTTCCACACTTTGACCTCAAGCGAAGTGTTGGATGAGTTTGTGGCCATGAATATTTTGGACAAGACCGCCGACAATGCAGTGCTCCGTTCTCAACGGGCAAAGAAGCCTAACCTTGCTTTGAAGGCCAAGCTCTCCGTGGAAGAAGAAGAAGATGAAGAAGAGGAGAGCAACCCCGAAGATATGAAGTATGCATATCATGAACACATGGCACTTGCTTCAAGGCAATTTTGGAGCAAGAAAAACTCGAGGCCCAACTTTAGCAAAAACAACTCGAGTGGCACAAGGGGCAAGCAACTTGTAAGGACTTGCTACAACTGCGGCAACGTGAGTCATTTCATTGCGGAGTGCCCGTATGAGAAGAGGGAATACAATGGTGGCAAACTCATCCGAAAGGACAAGGTCAAGTCGTTCCCCAACAAGAACAACTTCACCAAGAAGACTCCTCCCAAGGCTTTGGTTGTGCAAGAAGAGTACAATGAGGATGATGACGATGATGAAGATGATGAGTCGGTTGCCATGGCCTCCATTGCCATTGCAACAACGTCACGGGTGTCTCTCTTCGACTCACCCAACGAGAGCATCACCGCCAAGTGCCTCATGGCTAAAGCCACCAACAAGGTAACCTCCAACATCAAAACTACCATCATTAATCATCCTTCCCAAACGGATATCATTAATGAACTTGAGGGAGCTAATGTGGAGGCTAACGAGTTTGAGGCCTTTATGGGCAAACTCAAGGGAAAATCCAAGAAGCACTTTGTTGCTCTCTTGGAACAACTTGGTGAGGCCAATGACATGATCGAGGCTCACGAAGACACCATCTCTAAGATGGAAGGGCATAGTCGTGACTATGCCGATGAGATTTCGGATCTTTCCAATGCTCTTGAGGAAGAGCATGGTCTTCGTTTGGCTCTTGAGGAGTCACACAACGTTGATCATGCTAAGTTAAAGAAAGATTATGATCATGCCCTCATTGTTTCTCGTGTGCTAAATTCCGACAAGGCCAAACTCGGAGTTGATCTTGCTAGACTCAAAGAGGAGTTTGATATACTTGACAAGGCCCACAAGGCCTTGAAGGGTATTCACGCTAGTCTCAAGGAGTCTCATGATCAACTCCAAGTGAAGGTAACGAAGGAGAAAGCAATTTTTCCTCATATGGTTTTAATTGATAATGCAAATGCTACTAACCCGTGTTGTGAGCATATACATCTTGTTGAGGAAAATTCTAAGTTGAAGGAGCAACTTGAGAGAGGTATTGCGACTTGCATACAAGGCAAGAAGAACCTCAACGATCTCTTGATCAACCAGAAGGGAGGTGTGGCCAAGGAAGGGGTTGGGTATGTGCCCGACTCCAAGAACAAGAAGAAGAATGACAAGACCAAACGACCTCCTCCCCTCATGCAAACCTTTGTGAGGGAGGGAGAGAGTGTCCCCGAGGAGAAGAAGAAGAACAATGTCAAGAAGGGCAATGTCACCCCTCCCAACAAAGCCGGCGATTTTAATCCTTCTTATGTGTTATGCCGTGCAAGTGATGGGCATGTTTATGCCAAATTTGTTGGTTCTCTTCATGAGTATATTGAATGGTCTATTTGGGTTCCTAAGACCCTTGTTACTAACATCAAAGGACCCATCACAAAATGGGTACCTAAAACCAAGCATTGATCTCTTGTATGTGTTTGCTTCCAGTGGTGGATCATGGTTGCTCGATAGCGGAGCTACAAATCATATGACCGGAAGCAAGGACTTGGTGGTGGACGTGCACAAAGTTCCATCTATGCCCACCAATGTCGAGTGGGGTGACGCCTCATCCTCTAAGGTATTGGGACTTGGCAAGGTGGTCATCTCTCATGATCTCACGATCGAGAAGGTCATGCTTGTTGAGTCCCTTGCATACAATTTACTTTCCGTTCGTCAACTTGCAATCATGGGCTTTGCCACTTTCTTTGATATCGATATCGTGGCCCTCTTGTGGAGCAAGACTCTTAAAGTAGCCTTTGTTGGGCATGTCGAGAACGGTCTATATGTGATTAACTTTTCGGAGCGACCCACTAAGACCGCGACATGCCTAATGGCTAAAGTTGATGTGGGATGGCTTTGGCATCGCCGTTTATTCCATGTCAATATGAGATCTTTGCAAAGTCTTCTCAAGGGGAACCATGTCCATGGACTAACGAATGTTAGTTTTGTTAAAGATCGTGCTTGCAGTGCCTGTATCGAAGGAAAGCTACATGAGAAGGCTCACCCTCCCACGACTATAATTTATTCAAAGAGGCCCTTGGAGCTCCTTCACATGGATCTTTTTGGGCCCCCATCCTTCAATAGTCTTGGAGGTAGGAAGTATTGCTTGGTGATTGTGGATGACTACTCAAGGTACACATGGGTGTATTTCTTCAAGAGGAAGAGCGAGACCCAACAAACCGTCATTGACTTTGCAAATGAAGCACAACGTCAACACAATGCAAAGATCTTGACAATAAGAAGTGACAACGGCATCGAGTTCAAGAACTACACCTTGGATGAATTCCTTAGTGATGAGGGAATCAAGCATCAATATTCCGCACCATACACCCCTCAACAAAACGGTGTTGCGGAGAGGAAGAACCGGACGTTGATGGATGCGGCAAGGACCATGATGGTGGAGTTCAAGTCTCCATACAACTTTTGGGCCGAAGCCATCAACACCGCGTGTCATGCATCCAATCGGCTCTACCTCTGCAAGGGCTTGAACAAGACCCCATATGAGATACTCACTGGTAACAAGCCCAACCTCAAGTACTTCCGGGTATTCGGGTGTAAGTGTTTCATTCTCAAGAAAGGTGTTCGGTTGTCTAAATTTGAGGCTAGAGCTTATGAGGGCATATTTGTTGGTTATGCTACAAACTCTCATGCTTACCGTGTCCTCAATAAATCCACGGGACTTATTGAGGAGATGTGTAACATGGAGTTTGATGAGAATAACGGCTCCCAAGTGGAGCAAAGTGGCACTTGTGATGTAGGTGATGAAATTCCTCCTCAAGCCATAAGAAGAATGGGTGTTGGTTTCATCCTACCCATTGAGGAACCCCTTGTGGCCGAAGGAGAAGGACAATGCTCCACTCAAGTGGAGCCATCACCAACCCAAGGCCCACACGCTTCCGAAGAACAAAGTGAAGGCCCTCAACCTCATGAACAAGACCAAGGGCAAGATCATACTCAAGACGGTGTTGGCACACCAAGTGATGCCCAAGGTCAAGTTCTCTCCCCCGAGCAAGTTCAAGATCAAGAACAAGTTCATGACGGCGCTCAAGATGATCAAGTAACCGCTCCTCAACTCACCACCGAGGAGGAATTAGAGCGTCGTGCCGCCAAGGTTGCTTCCAAGCTCTCCACCAAGGATCATCTCATGACGAATGTGCTTGGAAGCTTAAGAAAGGGGTAAGCACTCGTAGACAATTAGCAAATTATTGTGAGCATCACGCGTTTGTCTCTTGTGTGGAACCCCACAAGGTCTATGAGGCGCTAGAAGATCCGGATTGGCTCAATGCCATGCACGAAGAACTCAACAACTCCGAGCGCAACAAAGTGTGGAGATTGGTGCCAAGGCCAACGGGGAACCATAATGTCATTGGAACCAAGTGGATATTCAAGAACAAGCAAGATGCCCATGGGATTATCATTCACAACAAGGCCCGTTTGGTAGCACAAGGCTACTCCCAAGTCAAGGGTATCCACTACGGTGAAACCTTTGCTCCCGTTGCTCGTCTTGAATCCATTTGCATGTTGATTGCATATGCTTCTCATCATAACTTTAAGTTACAACAAATGGATGTGAAGAGTGCTTTTCTTAATGGTCCCATTAATGAATTGGTTTACGTCAAGCAACCCCCCGGGTTCGAGGATCCCTACTTTCCCGATCATGTGTATCAATTCGATAAGGCACTCTATGGCCTTAAACAAGCCCCACGTGCATGGTATAACCACCTTACCGAGTTGTTACAAGACCGTGGTTTTGAAGTTGGGCTAATCGACCCCACTCTTTTTACTAAGAAGGTCAAAGGGGAGTTGTTTGTGTGCCAATTATATGTTGATGATATTATCTTTGGTTCCCCTAACAAAGCTTTCAATGAGGAATTTTCCGCTCTCATGACCTCAAAGTTCGAGATGTCCTCCATGGGAGAGTTGAAGTTCTTTCTAGGGTTCAAAGTGAAGCAAAGAAGAGAAGGAACCTTCATCAATCAATCCAAATACACTCAAGACATGCTCAAGATATTCAAGCTAAGTGATGTCAAGCCGGACTCCACTCCAATGCCCACCAAGTGTCAACTTGACTTAGATCCCAATGGTAAAGTGGTGGATCAAAAGGTATATCGTTCCATGATTGGTTCTTTGCTTTACCTTTGTGCATCTAGACCGGACATCATGTTGAGTGTGGGAATTTGTGCACGGTTTCAAGCCGCACCTAAGGAAAGTCACTATGTGGCGGTCAAACGAATCTTTCAATATTTGGCTCATACCCCAAACTTTGGCTTATGGTACCCAAGAGGATCAAACTTCAAGCTTGTAGGGTACTCGGATTCCGATTGGGCGGGAGACAAAGTTGATAGGAAGTCCACTTCCGGAGGGTGCCAATTCCTTGGTTGCTCTTTGGTAAGTTGGTCTTCCAAAAAGCAAAGTCGTGTGTCTCTCTCGTCAACTGAGGCGGAGTATGTTGCCACCGGTAGTTGTTGTGCACAACTTCTATGGATGAGGCAAACTTTAAAGGATTACGGTGTCACTTGTGACAAAGTGCCTCTTTGGTGTGAAAATGAAAGTGCCATCAAGATTTCTCTCAACCCAGTGCAACACTTCAAGACGAAGCATATTGAGATTCGGTATCACTTCATCCGGGATCACATTAGGCAAGGAGAGATCGAGCTCAACTATGTCAACACTCATGACAACCTTGCAGATATTTTCACGAAGCCCTTGGATGAAGCAAGATTTCGCGAGTTAAGGCATGAGCTAAATATCATTGATTCGAGCAATGTTGCATGAACCCATGCACACCCTACCACGCTCAATTTGTTGTCTAGTTTAGGTGTAGGCATGGACATAGGGGGAGTGTTATTCTCTCAATGAACTCTCCCTCCCCCCATTATGCATAAATTGATCAAGTCTTTCACTTTAGCCATTGTTGATGGCACTTGTGCTTAAAAGACGAGTTTTGGTCATGGGCCCAAGGTTAAAATCTTCGCGGTGCCATACCTTTTGACTCAAACATAGGTGGCCTCGGCCACCGCCCTCTTGTGAAGAGGTGTGTCTTGGTCGTTTGCTGGTGTGTTTGCCGTTTTTGTCGTTTCGTCGAGCTAAAGCCGTGTCTGTTTAGTTGCAGTGGCATGTTGGGCGGTACTACCACTGGTGGTGCGCGGTACTACTGCTCGTAAGCGGTACTACTGCCCCCCAGCATGGTACTACCGCTGGGGGACGAGAACAGGGGGTTAAGTCGGGGGCAGGGGGAGGTTTCTTCTCCCCCATACCCATTCACTTCGTCCCTTTCTTCTCTTCCTCTCTCCAGCCTCCTCTCGCCGCGGAAGGGCTCCGGCGGTTCTCCGTCTCCGGGGCGTCCCTCTCCATTTCCTTTGGTGGATTCGATCCCCACCTCGTCCTCTTGCCATGGATGCCGGTATTGCCCTCGTTCCTTCTTTCGTTTTGTCTCTTTTTCAGTTCTTGTTTCTTAGGGGCAATGGTGGTTGCATCTCTAGATTTTTGGCTAAATCTAGGCTTGAGTTGGTTGGAGAAGGCAACTAGACTATCTCGATTAGAGTTTGGTAGGATTATTTTTGAATTTGGTAGGCCGGTAGTGCCGGATCTGACTGCGGTAGTAAGAACCCGCTGTTTCACCGCCTCGTGCTATATGAAACTGCTATTTCTCCGCCTCAAGCAGTACTACCACTCCTCTTGGAGCGGTACTACCGCTTGACCCAGAGCGGTACTACCACTCCCTTTGGGGCGGTACTACCGCGGGCAGGTCACGGTACTACCGCTGCATGCCAAATTCCATCATTTTCCTGCCTTACCTTGATCTTTTGTTGAGTTTGTTGGCTTATGCTTGTTATTTCTGGTTGTTTTGCGTGTTCTTGTGTTTGGCTCCAGGTGATGATCTTTCCGAGCAGCAAGGTCGCCATATCAACCCTGGGCGTGCCACATCAAAACGCTACCGCACCTCAGAGGCAGCCGGTGGTTCCTTGAGCACCCAACCGCCTCCAATAAGGGCATCTGCAAGTGTTCCTCCACCTCCTCAGCAATCGAAGCGAGCCGCCAACAAGCCAAAAGGGAAGACTGTGACTGAGATGACCAACAAGGAGTTTTGGGAGAAGCGTCGCCGCAACCCCTATGCGGTGGACCAAGAACCCACTTTGGTCAACCGCCCGTTCTGGAACCGTTTTCAGTTTGCCATCTACTTTGATGTGATCAAGGCCAAGAGGAATCTTTTTGTTGATGTTCGCTCCATTGACACTGATGCTATGGAGAAGGACCCGGAGTACTTTGGCGAAGCTCTTCAGATGTGCACTCAGCTGAACATTCTCAGGATCATGCAATTCAACAAGGATTTCGATGCGGATTTGGTAGCTCAATTCTATGCCACCGTCCATCTTGGGATGGATGTCGACAGGATTCTGACATGGATGACCAATGGCAAGCTGCTTTCTGTCAAGTGGAAGGCTTTCATGGAGTTACTTGATGTGGTGGATACCGGGCTTGAGACTCCTGTCGGTTTCTGTCCTCACCACAATGCTACATCCACCCACAAGCAAGCCATTTGGCCCTACTGCACTATGAAGGTTCACCCAGTAACTGAGAAGAAGACCTATGAGCTGTCTCCGTATCTGGACATTCTTCATCGCATATTCCGTGAGACTCTCTTCCCTCGGATCGGGAATCTGGATATGGTCCACTCTTACCTCGTGGAACTGCTCCTTTTCTGTCAGCATGAGAAGGAAGCAAGCACTGGAGAGAGCCTGGATATCTCTCATGTCATGTGGTCTGAACTTCTATCTGCCGTGTCTGAGTGCAAGTGTCCTATCTATGGTCCATTCATCATGAGGCTCATTGAGAGGGCCTGGGCACAGACTTATCCCAGAGTGCTGCTAGAGACTGGAGACTTGGTTTCTCATGAGATCAAGCGTCTGAGGAAGAAGGACAACTGGACAGCGCCTCACACAGGGGGTCCATCTGCTACTGCTGCCACAGGGGGCCCGTCTGCTGCTGCTGCTGCTGCCATGGGGACCGAGGGTGAGGCTGCCACTGATGCTCATGAGGAGGACTTTGGGCCCTCTAGTGCCGAACCATCATGGGCACAGAAGCTCAAGCGCAAGATGAAGAAGCTTTTCTGCATGGAGTCCCATGGTCAGTACATGACTCATGTGTCGGAGAAGCATGCCAGGACGCGCCACAAGGAGATCATGCGTCAGTTGGGAGCACCAGTTGCCAGTGGGTCTAAGGGTCAGATCACTGAAGAGGAGGACTAGATTCATCAGAACTGCCACTGGACCAACTCCGATGCCGAGCAGTTTTCGACCCATGACGAAGATGCAGAGATGTGATGTTCGAGATCTTCCTCCTCCCATCACCTGGAGTCGTAGTGTCACTCTTTGCCCTTTTTGGTGCTCGCTGCCAAAGGGGGAGAGAGTGTAGGGATTTGCTTCTTGTGTCGTGATTTGAGTCGTCTTGTGTTTTCTTGTGTGTCCCTTCTTTGGTTTGGTTTGGTGTGAGACCTAAGTTCTGGTCATATGGTGTAAGACATATGCTCCCTATCGCTACCTTATTACTTATGTCATTTCAGAGTACTGTAGTTTATTGTGAGATGCATGCTTGTCCTATTTACTCTCTTCTCTCATATATATTTTGCTTAGTATTGTTGGACTATAAAATATAGGGGGAGTGTTGATCCGAATGTGTGTGTCGTGCCATCTCTAGGTGCACACATTCTGGGGGAGCCCGTCTATATTTTGTAGTTCTTAGTTTTCTTCGTTTCATTTCTTTTCCTTGCGCAAATTCCTAGTTGTCATCAATCCACCAAAAAGGGGGAGATTGTTACGGCATATCTCTCTCAAGGTAGCTTTGGTGATTGATGACAACATGTTTGCGCACTAATCTTGTGCTTTGAATGATTCACAGATTCTCCCCTGGCATGAGACGCCTTCTTCCCCTCGGAGTGTATTTCAAGATGGTGTAGCTCTTTTGTTTCTTTCTCGGTGGACTAGTTGCATAGAGGGCACCGTACTATCAAGAGGGGGTCCGCTGGAGTTTTGCATGGGTGGAATCATCACGTACACATCAACTTCTCACCCTCCGAGCTTTTCCAGTCCATTGAAGAGATCTCTCCTCTCTTCCTTGTCCTGTCTGGGTCTAAAGCGGCAGTACCGTGCACCCAGCGGTAGTACCGCTGAGAAGCCACAAGCGGCAGTACCGCTCCGTAGCGGTAGTACCGCCGTGGCTCCACAGCAGTAGTACCGCTGGGGGCCTGGCACCTCCGCCTGGTCCTCAGCTTCTTTGAGATATCCCTTTTCCCTCTCTCTCTCTCACCCCAGCGGTAGTATGCACTGCCTGCGGTACTATGGCCGAAGGGTCACAAGCGGCAGTACCGCTCCACAGCGTTACTACCGCCCTTGACCCCACTGCCGTAGTACCGTTGGGCAGTCTGGCTCCTACCGCCTCGATTCGAGAGGTCTTTTTCTCGTGTCGGGTTTTGCGGCACTGGTCACGGTGGTAGTGGCGGTAGTATCGTCCCTGGAGCGGTAGTACCGCCCTACCACCGCGGTAGTACCATAGAATTGGATCTGTTCCCTACTAGTCTCCTCAGCGCGGCAGTACCGCTGGCTGGGCGGCAGTACCGCTGTCCTGGTGGTAGTACCGGCCCCTCTCAGCGGTAGTACCGCCCCTGTGCGGGGCTGGTTGGTGGGGGGCAACGGGATTGTTGCCCCCACTATAAAAGGGAGTCCCCTTCTTCCTTCTCACCTACCTCTTCCTCCCCCAAGCTCCATTTATTGCTCAAGCTCCATTAAATACTCCAAGCTTCATTTTCGCCCGATCTATCTCTCTAGCCAATCAAACTTGTTGATTTGCTCGGGAGTGTTTGAGAAGGCCCCGATCTACACTTCCACCAAGGGATTTTCGATTCCCCCACTCATCCCTAGCGGATCTTGTTACTCTTGGGTGTTTGAGCACCCTAGACGGTTGAGGTCACCTTAGAGCCATATTCCTTTGTGGTGAAGCTTCGTGGTCTTGTTGGGAGCCTCCGATTAAGTTGTGGAGATTGCCCCAACCTTGTTTGTAAAGGTTCGGTCGCCGCCTTCAAGGGCACCAATAGTGGAATCACGGCATCTCGCATTGTGTGAGGGCGTGAGGAGAATACGGTGGCCCTAGTGGCTTCTTGGGGAGCATTGTGCCTCCACACCGCTCGAATGGAGACGTACTTTCCCCTCAAAAGGAAGGAACTTCGGTAACACATCCTCGTCTTCACCGGATCCACTCTTGGTTATCTCTTACCTTTACTTGTGCAAGCTCTTTAGTGTTTCTACCCTTGCTTGCTTGTATGCTTGTTGTTATTGCATCATATAGGTTGCTCACCTAGTTGCACATCTAGACAACCTACTTTGATGCAAAGTTTAATTTGGTAAAGAAAAGCTAAAAATTGGTAGTTGCCTATTCACCCCCCTCTAGTCAACCATATCGATCCTTTCACCTAGGGCGCGCCCCCTGTCTCGTGGGGCCCTCGTGGCTCCCCTGGCGTACCTCCTACACCCATATATACCTACGTGACCTAAAACTTCCCGAACGAATAATAGATCGGGAGTTCCGCCGCCAGAAGCCTCCGTAGCCACCGAAAACCAATCTAGACCCGTTCCGGCACCCTGCCGGAGGGGGAAATCCTTCTCCGGTGGCCATCTTCATCATCCCGGTGCTCTCCATGACGAGGAGGGAGTAGTTCTCCCTCGGGGCTGAGGGTATGTACCAGTAGCTATGTGTTTGATCTCTCTCTCTCTCGTGTTCTTGAGGCGATACGATCTTGAGGTATCGCGAGCTTTGCTATTATATTTGGATCCTATGATGTTTCTTCCTCCCTCTACTCTCTTGTAATGAATTGAGTTTCCCCTTTGAAGTTATCTTATCGGATTGAGTCTTTAAAGATTTGAGAACACTTCATGTATGTCTTGCCGTGGATATCTGTGGTGACAATGGGATATCACGTGATTCACTTGATGTATGTTTTGGTGACCAACTTGCGGGTTCCGCCCATGAACCTATGCATAGGGGTTGGCACACGTTTTCGTCGTGATTCTCCGGTAGAACTTTGGGGCACTCTTTGAGGTCCTTTGTGTTGGTTGAATAGATGAATCTGAGATTGTGTGATGCATATTGTATAATCATGCCCACGGATACTTGAGGTGACATTAGAGTATCTAGGTGACATTAGGGTTTTGGTTGATTTGTATCTTAAGGTGTTATTCTAGTACGAACTCTAGGGTTGTTTGTGACACTTGTAGGAATAGCCCAACGGATTGATTGGAAAGAATAACTTTGAGGTGGTTTCATACCCTACCATAATCTCTTCATTCGTTCTCCGCTATTAGTGACTTTGGAGTGACTCTTTGTTGCATGTTGAGGGATAGTTTTATGATCCAATTATGTTAGTATTGTTGAGAGGACTTACACTAGTGAAAGTATGAACCCTAGGCCTTGTTTCCTAGCATTGCAATACCGTTTACGCTCACTTTTATCACTTGCTACCTTGCTGTTTTTAATTACAAATACCTTTATCTACTATCCATATACCACTTGTTTCACCATCTCTTCGCCGAACTAGTGCACCTATACAATTTACCATTTGTATTGGGTGTGTTGGGGACACAAGAGACTCTTTGTTATTTGGTTGCAGGGTTGCTTGAGAGAGACCATCTTCATCGTGCGCCTCCTACGGATTGATAAACCTTAGGTCATCCACTTGAGGGAAATTTGCTACTATCCTACAAACCTCTACACTTGGAGGCCCAACAACGTCTACAAGAAGAAGGTTGTGTAGTGGACATCAAGCTCTTTTCTGGCACCATTGTCGGGGAGGTTAGCGCTTGAAGGTATATCTTTAGATCTTGCAATCGAGTCTTCTAGTTTCTTGTTTTATCACTAGTTTAGTTTATAAAAGAAAATTACAAAAAAATGGAATTGAGTTTGTCTCATACGCTTCACCTTTTTAATATCTTTCGTGAGTATGATGGAAATGATAATTATGCTCAAGTGCTAGAAGAAGAGATCTCTAAAATGTTTGGCACTAAATATTTGAATGATGAGCATGATTGCAATGTTGTTAGTACGAATTCTTTGAATATCCATGATGCTAATGATGATTGCACTAGTTATGATGAAAATGTCTCCTATAAACATGTCAATTTTTGTGGAGTAGACTAGGTTTGCAAATACACACCAAATAGGGAAGGTAGATATTGCAAGAGGCATAAGTACTTAGAAACCAAATTGTTGCAAGAAGAGCTAGATGAATGTGCTAAAAAATTCAATATTTTTCGTGCCCCTTGTGAACTTTGCAATGAACATGGTCATTTAAAGCTCCAATGCTATTTGTTTCATGATTAAGTCGTGTCCAAACATTGTGATAATTTGATTACCCTTGAGCATCATAAAGAGCTTAGCCTTATTTTGGGTTATGAAGAAATGAAACATATAACTGAGGGTATTCCAAAGTTTAATCTTGATAAAGTTCTTCATTTTGATCTAGAGAAGATTTATATGTTTTGTGCGGTGAATTGCATTGAAAATCCTTATATTGCCAATTACATAAAGAAAAGAAAACAAATAGGAGATGAAGAGAATACTAATGAAAGGGAAGAGACTTCCCAATATCCTCCTATTTTTTCTTATGATGAATCAGGTAACAAGGAGGAGCCTCCTATTCAACCAATCTCATTAATAAGGAGTTCCAAAAAGAGGATTGAACCCACACATGATGTGGTGAAGAAGAAGAAAAGAAAAAGGAAGAGAGGTAAAAAGATATCTCTCCCAAATAATGCTGCTCCCATTACTATTGTGCCTCATGAAAATATAATTGAGGAAGATAATGATACTTCTTATGATCTTGAAAATCTTTTTGGTACTTGCTTGGAAGAATATAATAATTTCTATACTATCGGTGCTATCTATACTATTAATGATGAGAGTGATTATGCTTATGATATGAAAAGGCCCAAGCTTGGGGAAGCTATGTTTGATGAGGATGACATATTTTAGAATATATTTGCTGCAATTAATGTTTGTCCCAAGCTTGGGTAAGCTATGATTAATGAAGATAATATTTTTAGTCTCCCAAGTTTTGATATGCAAGTTTATAATGATGATAGCATGCCTCCTACTTATGATAATTATTGTGATGATACTTATGCTATAAAAAGTAGTGATTATATTTATAAAACTTGTCATGATTATGATTACCCCTTCTCTGAACATTAATCCTTTAACGTGGAAACAATTTATAGTATTCGAGTTTCCTATGATACTCCCACTATTCCGAATGAGAAGAATTTTGCTTATGTGGAGAGTAGTAAATTTTCTATGCTTGTAGATCATGAAAAGAATGCTTTAGGTACTGGTTATATTGTTGAATTCATTCATGATGCTACTGAAAAATATTATGAGGGAGAAACATATGCTTGTAGGAATTGCAATAATATCAAGTTTCCTCTCTATGTGCTTAAAGTTTCGAAGTTATGCTTGTTTTGCCCTCCTATGCTAGTTGATTATTGTTCCCATAAGTTGTTTGCTCACCAAATCACTATGCATAGTAAGCATGTTAAAATTAAATGTGATAGTCATATTCTTCATGATGCTCTCTTTATGTTACAATTCTTATCCTTTATGTGAGCATCATTGAAATCATCGTGCCTAGCTAGGGGCATTAAACAATAGCGCTTGTTGGGAGGCAACCCAATTTTATTTTAGTTCCTTGCTTTTTGTTCCTGTTTAGTAATAAATAATTCATCTAGCCTCTGTTTAGATGTGGTTTTATGCTTTTAATTAGTGTTTGTGCCAAGTAGAACCTTTGGGAAGACTTGGGGAAAGTCTTTGCGATCATGCTGTAAAAAACAGAAACTTTAGCGCTCACGAGAATTGATGCCATTTTTATTTGGAGAGTGATATTTAGTTAATTATTTTTTAAGATGATTAATAGATAAATTCCTCAGGTCCATCAATTTATTTGAGAATTTTATGAGTTCCATAAGTATATGTTTGATCCAGATTGCTACAAACTGTTCTGTTTTTGACAGATTCTGTTTTTCATGTGTTGTTTACTTATTTTTGATGAATCTATGGCTAGTAAAATAGTTTATAAACCATAGAGAAGTTGGAATACAGTAGGTTTAACACCAATATAAATAAATAATGAGTTCATTACAGTACCTTGAAGTGGTCTTTTGTTTTCTTTCGCTAACGGAGCTCACGACTTTTCTACTTTAAGTTTTGTGTTGTGAAGTTTTCAAGTTTTGGGTAAAGATTCGATGGAATATGGAATAAGGAGTGGAAATAGCCTAATCTTGGGGATGCCCAAGTCACCCCAAGGTAATATTCAAGGATAGCCAAGAGCCTAAGCTTGGGGATGCCCCGGAAGGCATCCCCTCTTTCGTCTACTTCCATCGGTAACTTTACTTGGAGCTATATTTTTATTCACCACATGATATGTGTTTTGCTTGGAGCGTCAATTTATTTTGTTAGGATTTGCTTTCTGTTATTTATAACAATTCTTTGCATCTTTTATTTCAATAGAAGTGGCATTAATAGTCTTTACTATGCCTATGATACAAGTATTCATGTTGCTGTTTGAAAACAGAAAGTTTACCGCTGTTGCAATAATTCCCTAGAAAAGTAAGAATATGATAAAATGTTGAAACCTTTTGCATATTAAGCTCTGATAAATTTAATACAGTGGGAATTTTCTTTCATAATTGTTGGAGCTAGGGAAGTATGGATGTTGCAGCATTCTTTACAGACTATCCTGTTCAGGCAGATTGCTGTTATGTTTGATTGTTTGCATATGTTTGCTTCTTTAATGATTCTATTTGAGGATAAGACTATTAAATATGCAGAGGAATTTAGTATGCAATGTTGAATAATAATTTTAGTTATTTGCTATAGTAGAGTATGACAAGGTTTTGGCAATGGTTTATACTAACTTATCTCACGAATCCTTGTTGAGTTTTGTGTGGATGAAGCTTTTGAGATTTAGGGAGACCGTGATATGAGAGGAATTAAGGAGACACAAAAGCTCAAGCTTGGGGATGCCCAAGGCACCCCAAGATAATATTTCAAGAAGTCTCAAGCATCTAAGCTTGGGGATGCCCCGGTTGGCATCCCACCTTTCTTCTTCAACAACTATCAGTTAGTATCGCTTGATCCTAAGTTTTTGCTTCTTCACATGATGTTTGCTATTCTTAGAATGTCATTTTATTTTGCTTTGCTTGATGTTTGAATAGAATACCAAGATCTTAAATTATTAAATTTTAGAGAGTCTTCACATAGCTAAATAATTATGTAACTACTCATTGATCTTCACTTAAATCTTTCGGAGTAGTTTGTCATTTGCTCTACTGCTTCACTTATACCTTTTAGAGCATGGTGGTAGTTTTATTTTGAAGAAATAGATGAACTCTCATGCTTCACTTATATTATTTTGAGAGTCTTAAATAGCATGGTAATTTGCTTAAAATCCTAATATGCTAGGTATTCAAGAATAATAAAATTCTCTTATGAGTGTGTTGAATACTATGAGAAGTTTGATACTTGATAATTGTTTTGAGATATGGAGATGGTGATATTAGAGTCATGCTAGCTGAGTAGTTGTGAATTTGAGAGATACTTGTGTTGAAGTCTGTGATTCCCGTAGGATGCACGTATGGTGAACCGTTATGTGACGAAGTCGGAGCATGATTTATTTATTGATTGCCTTCCTTATGAGTGGCGGTCGGGGACGAGTGATGGTCTTTTCCTACCAATCTATCCCCCTAGGAGCATGCGCGTAGTACTTTGTTTCGATAACTAATAGATTTTTGCAATAAGTATGTGAGTCCTTTATGACTAATGTTGAGTCCATGGATTATACACACTCTTACCCTTCCACCATTGCTAGCCTCTCTAGTACCGCGCAACTTTTGCTGGTACCATAAACCCACCATATACCTTCCTCAAAACAGCCACCATACCTACCTAATATGGCATTTCCGTAGCCATTTTGAGATATATTGCCATGCAACTTTCCACCGTTCCGTTTATTATGACACACTTCATCATTGTCATATTGCTTAGCATGATCATGTAGTTGACATCGTATTTGTGGCAAAGCCACCGTTCATAATTCTTTCATACATGTCACTCTTGATTCATTGCATATCCCGGTACACCGCCGGAGGCATCCATATAGAGTCATACTTAGTTCTAGTATCGAGTTGTATCATTGAGTTGTAAATAAATAGAAGTGTGATGATCATCATTCAATAGAGCAATGTCACAAATAAAAAAAGAGAAAGGCCATAAAAAAGGAAAGGCCAAATAAAAATAATAATAAATAAAGGCCAAAAAAAGAGAAAGGCCAAAAAAAAGAAGGGACAATGCTACTATCGTTTTACCACACTTGTGCTTCAAAGTAGCACCATGATCTTCATGATAGAGAGTCTCTTATGTTGTCACTTTCATATACTAGTGGGAATCTTTCATTATAGAACTTGGCTTGTATATTCCAATGATGGCTTCCTCAAAATTCCCTAGGCCTTCGTGAGAAAGCGAGTTGGATGCACACCCACTAGTTTCTTTTGTTGAGCTTTCATACATTTATAGCTCTAGTGCATCCGTTGCATGGCAATCCCTACTCACTCACATTGATATATATATTGATGGGCATCTCCATAGCCCGTTGATACGCCTAGTTGATGTGAGACTATCTTCTCCCTTTTTGTCTTCTCCACAACCACCATTCTATTCCACCTATAGTGCTATGTCCATGGCTCACGCTCATATATTGCATGAAGATTGAAAAAGTTTGAGAACATCAAAAGTATGAAACAATTGCTTGGCTTGTCATCGGGGTTGTGCATGATTTAAATATTTTGTGTGGTGAAGATGGAGCATAGCCAGACTATATGATTTTGTAGGGATAACTTTCTTTGGCCATGTTATTTTGAGAAGACATGATTGCTTTGTTAGTATGCTTGAAGTATTATTATTTTTATGTCAATATTAAACTTTTGTCTTGAATCTTTCGAATTTGAATATTCATATCACAAGTAAGAAGAATTACATTGAAATTATGCCAACTAGCATTCCACATCAAAAATTATCTTTTTTTTTCATTTACCTACTCAAGGACGAGCAGGAATTAAGCTTGGGGATGCTTGATACGTCTCCAACGTATCTATATTTTTCGATTGCTCCATGCTATATTATCTACTTTTTGGGCAATATTAGCCTTTATTATCCACTTTTATATTACTTTCGAGACTAACCTATTAACCGGAGGCCCAGCCCAGATTTGCTGTTTTATGCCTATTTCAGTGTTTTGAAGAAAAGGAATATCAGAAGGAGTCGAAACGGAATGAAATCAACTAGAGAAGTTATTTTGGAAGGAAACACACCTGATGGACTTGGACCCCACATCAAGGAAGGAACGAGGTGCTCACGAGGGTGGGGGGCGCCCCCCCTAGGGCGCGCCCCCCTGTCTCATGGGGCCCTCGTGGCTCCCCTGACGTACCTCATGCACCCATATATACCTACGTGACCTAAAACTTCTAGAACGAAGAATAGATCGGGAGTTCCTCCGCCAGAAGCCTCAGTAGCCACCGAAAACCAATCTAGACCCGTTCCGGCACCCTGCCGGAGGGGGCAATCCTTCTCCGGTGGCCATCTTCATCATCCCGGTGCTCTCCATGACAAGGAGGGAGTAGTTCTCCCTCGGGGCTGAGGGTATGTACCAGTAGCTATGTGTTTGATCTCTCTCTCTCTCTCTCTCGTGTTCTTGAGGTGATACGATCTTGAGGTATTGCGAGCTTTGCTATTATATTTGGATCCTATGATGTTTCTTCCCCCCTCTACTCTCTTGTAATGAATTGAGTTTCCCCTTTGAAGTTATCTTATCGGATTGAGTCTTTAAATATTTGAGAACACTTGATGTATGTCTTGCCGTGGATATCTGTGGTGACAATGGGATATCATGTGATTCACTTGATGTATGTTTTGGTGACCAACTTGCGGGTTTCGCCCATGAACCTATGCATAGGGGTTGGCACACGTTTTCGTCGTGATTCTCCGGTAGAACTTTGGGGCACTCTTTGAGGTCATTTGTGTTGGTTGAATAGATGAATCTGAGATTGTGTGATGCATATCGTATAATCATGCCCACGGATGGAGTATCTAGGTGACATTAGGGTTTTGGTTGATTTGTATCTTAAGGTGTTATTCTAGTATGAACTCTAGGGTTGTTTGTGACACTTATAGGAATAGTCCAATGGATTGATTGGAAAGAATAACTTTGAGGTGGTTTTGTGCCCTACCATAATCTCTTCGTTTGTTCTCTGCTATTAGTGACTTTGGAGTGACTCTTTGTTGCATGTTGAGGGATAGTTTTATGATCCAATTATGTTAGTATTGTTGAGAGGACTTACACTAGTGAAAGTATGAACCCTAGGCCTTGTTTCCTAGCATTGCAATACCGTTTACGCTCACTTTTATCACTTGCTACCTTGCTGTTTTTATTATTTCAGATTACAAATACCTTTATCTACTATCCATATACCACTTGTTTCACCATCTCTTCGCCGAACTAGTGCACCTATACAATTTACCATTGTATTGGGTGTGTTGGGGACACAAGAGACTCTTTGTTATTTGGTTGTAGGGTTGCTTGAGAGAGACCATCTTCATCCTGCGCCTCCTACGGATTGATAAACCTTAGGTCATCCACTTGAGGGAAATTTGCTACTGTCCTACAAACCTCTGCACTTGGAGGCCCAACAACGTCTACAAGAAGAAGGTTGTGTAGTAGACATCACTATGCTGTAGGTGCTGTTCTAGGACAAAGAGTTGATAAGAAATTAAATGTTATTCAATATGCTAGTAAAACCCTAGACAATGCTCAAAGAAATTATGCTACTACTGAAAAGGAATTCTTAGCGGTTGTATTTGCTTGTGATAAGTTCAGACCTTATATTGTTGATTCTAAAGTAACTATTCACACTGATCATGCTGCTATTAAATATCTTATGGAAAATAAAGATGCTAAACCTAGACTTATTAGATTGGCTCTTTTGCTACAAGAGTTTGATTTGCATATTGTTGATAGAACGGGAGCTGAGAACCCCGTTGCAGACAACTTGTCTAGGTTAGAAAATGTGCTTGATGACCCACTTCCTATTGATGATAGCTTTCCCGATGAGCAATTAAATGCCATAAATGCTTCTCATACTGCTCCATGGTATGCTGATTATGCTAATTACATTGTTGCTAAGTTTATACTACCTAGTTTCACATACCAGCAAAAGAAAAAGTTCTTCTATGATTTGAGGCATTACTTTTGGGATGACCCACATCTTTATAAAGAAGGAGTAGATGGTGTTATTAGACGTTGTGTACCTGAGCATGAACAGGAACAGATCCTACGCAAGTGTCACCCCGAAGCTTATGGAGGACACCATGCTGGAGATAGAACTGCCCATAAGGTACTGCAATCTGGTTTTTATTGGCCTACTCTCTTCAAGGATGCCCGTAAGTTTGTCTTATCTTGTGATGAATGTCAAAGAATTGGTAATATTAGTAGATGTCAAGAAATTCCTATGAATTATTCACTCGTTATTGAACCATTTGATGTTTGGGGCTTTGACTATATGGGACCCTTTCCTTCCTCTAGTGGATGTACACATATTTTAGTTGCTGTTGATTATGTTACTAAGTGGGTAGAAGCTATTCGAACTTGTAGTGCTGATCATAACACTTCTATTAAAATGCTTAAAGAAGTTATTTTTACAAGATTTGGAGTCCCTAAATATTTAATGACTGATGGTGGTTCACATTTTATTCATGGTGCTTTCCGTAAAATGCTTGCTAAATATGATGTTAATCATAGAATTGCATCCCCTTATCACCCTCAGTCTAGTGGTCAAGTAGAATTGAGTAATAGAGAACTAAAATTAATTTTGCAAAAGACTGTCAATAGTTCTAGAAAGAATTGGTCCAAGAAACTTGATGATGCATTATGGGCCTATAGAACTGCATATAAAAATCCTATGGGTATGTCTCCGTATAAAATGGTCTATGGAAAAGCATGTCACTTACCTCTCGAACTAGAACACAAGGCTTATTGGGCTATTAAAGAAATCAATTATGATTTTAAACTTGCTGGTGAGAAGAGGTTATTTGATATTAGCTCACTTGATGAATGGAGAACCCAAGCCTACAAAAATGCCAAGCTGTTTAAAGAAAAAGTTAAAAGATGGCATGACAAAAGGATACAAAAGCGTGAGTTTAATGTAGGTGATTATGTATTGCTATACAACTCTCGTTTAAGATTTTTTGCAGGAAAACTTCTCTCTAAATGGGAAGGTCCTTACTGAAAGGATCGAGATGGACCTAGAGGGGGGGGGGGGTGAATAGGTACAAATACAAATTTTAATTGTTACTTGGCAATTTTAGGCAATAGTATGAAATATGAAAGTGAGCCTAACAATTGCAAGTGTGATGCTAAGAGCTAAACAAGATTGAAGGAGTCCTGGATTAGGGGGTGTTCGGGTAGCCGGACTATACCTTCAGCCGAACTCCTGGGCTATGAAGATACAAGATTGAAGACTTCGCCCCGTGTCCAGATGGGACTTTCCTTGGCGTGGAAGGCAAGCTTGGCGATGCGGATATTCAAGATCTCCTACATTGTAACCGGCTTTATGTAACCCTAACCCTATCCGGTGTCTATATAAACCGGAGGGTTGTAGTCCATAGGCAATCAACTCCATACACAACAATCATACCTAGGCTAGCTTCTAGGGTTTAGCCTCCTTGATCTCGTGGTAGATCTACTCTTGTACTACCCATATCATCAATATTAATCAAGCATGAGTAGGGTATTACCTCCATCGAGAGGGCCCGAACCTGGGTAAAACAAAGTGTTCCCTGCCTCCTGTTACCATCCGGCCTAGACGCACAGTTCGGGACCCCCTACCCGAGATCCGCCGGTTTTGACACCGACATTGGTGCTTTCATTGAGAGTTCCTCTGTGTCGTCGCCTTTAGGCCCGATGGCTCCTTTGATCATCAACAACAATACGGTCCAGGGTGAGACTCTGCTCCCCGGACATATCTTCGTCTTCGGTGGCTTCGCTCTGCGGGCCAATTCACTCGGCCACTTGGAGCAGATCGAAAGCTACGCCCCTGGCCATCAGGTCAGGTTTGGAAGCCTAAACTACACGGCTGACATCCACGGGGACTTGATCTTCGACGGATTCGAGCCACAGCCCAGCATGCCGCACTGTCTCGATGGGCATGATATATCTCTGCCGCCGAACAGCGCCTTGGAGGCCGCATACACATCGGTTTGGACCATTGATTTGGAGCCTACTGCGCCGATCGAGGATCAGCAGTTGGGCGCTGCCTTAGGGGCTGCGATCTCAGAGGCGATCGAGCCGAATGCTAGCCCCGCACTCTGCACTACCCGTGACTCCGAGGATCCGGACTCCTCCCCGGACTCCGAACCCCCCGCGCCCCTGCCAATCGAATTCGATTGGGCACCGATAATGGAGTTCACTGCCGTAGACATCTTTCAGCATTCGCCTTTTGGCGACATCCTGAATTCTCTTAAGTCTCTCTCTTTATCAGGAGAGCCCTGGCCGGACTACGGTCAGCGAGGGTGGAATACGGACGATGAGGAAATTCAAAGCCCACCCACCACCCACTTTGTAGCCACTGTCGACGATCTAACCGACATGCTTGACTCCAGCTCCGAAGACATCGACGGCATGGACGACGATGTAGGAGACGAATAGGAACCAGCACCTGTAGGGCGCTGGAAGGCCACCTTGTCATATTACATATATATGGTGGATACTCCAAAAGATGGAGATGGCGATGGAACAGTGGGGGATAACGCCCCCAAGAAACAGCCAAAGCGCCAGCATCAGCGGCGCCGCTCTAAATCCCGCCAAAGTAAAAGCGGTGATTCCGGAACGGGAGACAATACTACCCTGGATAGCGCCGAAGAACACCCACCTCAGCAAGATTCGGCATAGGAAGATGGAGAAGCCAGCCCTCAGGAGAGAGCGGCAAACCGAGAGGTCGAGGATGATAACTATACGCCTCCCTCCGAAGACGAGGCAAGCCTCGATGACGACGAATTCGTCATACCATCAGACCCCGCCGAACAAGAGCGTTTTAAACGCAGGCTTTTAGCCACGGCAAGCAGCCTCAAGAAAAAGCAGCAACAACTTAAAGCTGCCCAAGATTTGCTAGCTGACAGATGGACTGAAGTCCTTACGGCCGAAGAGTATGAACTCGAACGCCCCTCCAAGAGTTACCCGAAGCGCAGGCCGCTACCCCGATCAGAGGAGGAAGCACCTACATCACCAGCGCATGACATGGCAGACCGGCCACCTCGCGGCCGCGACAGAGAGGCCTCTCGGCCCTCCACCCAAGCCATGCCCCGACGCCGCTCAACCAAGGCACGGGAAAATGCGCCCGACCTGCGAGACATACTAGAGGATAAGGCAAGACAAACAAGATCGATCTACGGATCGCATAGGCGCCCTACAACATGTGATAATGATCTTCACGCCGGATACAACAAATCCGGCCGGGCCAAGCACAACAGACATAGCTCTTCCGAGCTGCGTCGTGATATAGCCCAGTACAGAGGCGCCGCACACCCGCTATGCTTCACGAATGAAGTAATGGATCATAAAATCCCAGAGGGTTTCAAACCCGTAAACATCGAATCATACGATGGCACAACAGACCCGGCGGTATGGATCGAGGATTATCTCCTTCACATCCACATGGCACGCGGCGATGATCTACACGCCATCAAATACCTCCCGCTCAAACTTAAAGGACCGGCTCGACATTGGCTTAATAGCTTGCCAGCAGACTCAATCGGTTCTTGGGAGGACCTGGAAGCCGCATTCCTCAACAACTTCCAGGGCACTTACGTGCGACCGCCGGATGCCGACGACTTAAGCCACATAATTCAGCAGCCAGAAGAATCAGCTAGACAATTCTGGACACGGTTCCTAACAAAGAAAAACTAGATAGTCGACTGTCCGGACGCAGAGGCCCTAGCAGCCTTCAAGCATAACATCCGCGACGAGTGGCTTGATCGGCACCTGGGACAGGAAAAGCCGAAATCCATGGCAGCCCTCACGACACTCATGACCCGCTTTTGCGCGGGAGAAGACAGCTGGCTAGCTCGTAGTAACAACTTATCAAAGAACCCTGGTAATTCGGATACCAAGGACAAAAGTGGCAGGACACGTCGGAATAAGCAAAAACGCCGCGTTAACAGCGACAACAATGAAGACACGGCAGTCAATGCCGGATTCAAAGGCTATAAATCCGGTCAGCGGAAAAAGCCATTCAAAAAGAATACTCAGGGCCCGTCCAGTTTGGACCGAAAACTCGATCGCTTGTGCCAGATACATGGCACCCCCGAAAGGCCAGCCAATCACACTAACAGGGATTGTTGGTTGTTCAAGCAGGCAGGCAAGTTAAGGGCCGAAAACAGAGACAAGGGGCTGCACAGCGACGACGAGGAGCCCAAGCCGCCGAACAACAATGGACAGAAGGGCTTTCCCCCACAAGTGCGGACGGTGAACATGATATACGCAACCCACATTCCCAAGCGGGAGCGGAAGCGTGCGCTACGGGACGTATACGCGATAGAGCCAGTCGCCCTAAAGTTCAACCCATGGTCCTCCTGCCCGATCACTTTTGATCGAAGGGACCATCCCACTAGCATCCGTCATGGCGGCTTCGCCGCATTGGTTCTCGACCCAATCATCGACGGATTTCATCTCACAAGAGTCCTCATGGATGGCGGCAGTAGCCTGAACCTGCTTTATCAGGATACAGTGCGGAAAATGGGCATAGATCCCTCAAGGATTAAGCCCACAAGAACGACCTTTAAAGGCGTTATACCAGGTGTAGAAGCCAACTGTATAGGCTCAGTAACACTTGACGTGGTCTTCGGATCACCGGACAATTTCTGAAGCGAAGAGTTAATCTTCGATATAGTCCCGTTTCGCAGTGGCTATCACGCCCTGCTTGGACGAACCGCATTCGCAAAGTTTAATGCGGTGCCGCACTACGCATATCTCAAGCTCAAGATGCCAGGCCCTCGAGGAGTAATTACGGTCAACGGAAACACCGAACGCTCCCTCCGTACGGAGGAGCATACGACGGCTCTCGCAGCGGAGGTACATAGTAGCTTTCTCAGGCAATTCTCCAGTCCGGCCATTAAAAAGTCAGACACTGCAAAGCACGCCAGGAGTAACCCACAGCAGAACAGCCTGGCACACCCAGAGCAAGCGTAGCAATGCGGCCCCAACCCCAGCTTTCGTGACATAGCGAAACCAGTACCCCGCGTACATAACTATGCCCTTGAAATACCATGGGCACAGGGGAAGGGGCACAATGACGGCACGCCCCAAACACGGCTTAAAACGTACTAGGGGCTGCCGGATTCTTTTTTTCATTTTTTCTTACTTTCAGGACTCCATACTTCGGATGACCTGTTGTAGGATCGAAAGTATGTCTAGAGGGGGGTGATTAGACTACTTGACCAAATAAAAACTTAACCTTTTCCCAATTTTAGTTCTTGGCAAATTTTAGCTAATTTAGGACAAGTCAAGCAATCATCACAGAATTCAAGCAAGCATGCAAAGAGTATATAGGCAGCGGAAAGTAAAGCATGCAACTTGTAAGAATGTAAAGGGAAGGGTTTGGAGAATTCAAACGCAATTGGAGACACGGATGTTTTTCCCGTGGTTTGGATAGGTGGTGCTATCCTACATCCACGTTGATGGATACTTCAACCCACGAAGGGTAACGGTTGCGCGAGTCCACACAGGGCTCCACCCAAGGGTAACGGTTGCGCGAGTCCACACAGGGCTCCACCCAAGGGTAACGGTTGCGCGAGTCCACACAGGGCTCCACCCACGAAGGGTCCACGAAGAAGCAACCTTGTCTATCCCACCATGGCCATCGCCCACACAGGACTTGCCTCACTAGCGGTAGATCTTCACGAAGTAGGCGATCTCCTTGCCCTTACAAACTCCTTGGTTCAACTCCACAATCTTGTCGGAGGCTCCCAAGTGACACTTAGCCAATCTAGGAGACACCACTCTCCAAGAAGTAACAAATGGTGTGTAGGTAATGAACTCCTTGCTCTTGTGCTTCAAATGATAGTCTCCCCAACACTCAACTCTCTCTCATAGGATTTGGATTTGGTGGAAAGAAGATTTGAGTGGAAAGCAACTTGGGAAGGCTAGAGATCAAGATTCATATGGTAGGAATGGAATGTCTTGGTCTCAACACATGAGTAGGTGGTTCTCTCTCAAAACATATGAGTTGGAATGGTGTGTGTGTTCTGATGGCTCTCTCCTCGAATGAGAAGAAGGTGGAGGGGTATATATAGCCTCCACACAAAATCCAACCGTTACGCAGTTTTCCAATCTCGGTGGGACCGAATCAATAAACTCGGTCGGACCGAAAATGTAAACCTAGTGACCGTTAGAGATTTTCGGTGGGACTGACATGCAACTCGGTAGGACCGATATGGTTAGGGTTTGGGCATAACGTAATCTCGGTGAGACCGATTACACAAACTCGGTGAGACCGAATTTGGTAATTAGCTAACCAGAGAGTTGGTCAGGCAAACTCGGTGGGACCGATTTGCTCTTTCGGTGAGACCGAGTGGAACTCGGTGAGACCGAAAAGTTACAAAGGGGAAACACTGAGTTTACATTGCAATCTCGGTGGGACCGATTCGCTCTTTCGGTGAGACCGAAAAGTTACGAAAGGGAAACAGAGAGTTTGCAACCCCATCTCGGTGAGACCGAGATCCCTATCGGTAGGACCGAATTGCTAGGGTTTGGCAGTGGCTAATGACAAGTGAAAACTCGGTGGCGCCGGATAGGAAGAATCGGTAGGACCGAGTTTGGCTTAGGGTTTAGGTCATATGTGGATATGGGAAAGTAGTTGAGGGTTTTGGAGCATATCACTAAGCACATGAAGCAAGAGGCTCATTAAGCAACACCTCATCCCTCCTTGATAGTATTGGCTTTTCCTAAAGACTCAATGTGATCTTGGATCAGTAAAATATAAAATGAAGAGTCTTGAGCTTTTGAGCTTGAGCCAATCCTTTGTCCTTAGCATTTTGAGGGTTCCACTTTCACATCCATGCCATGCCAATCATTGAGCTTTCCTGAAATAATCATCTTGGAATAGCATTAGCTCAATGAGCTATATGTTGTTATGAATTACCAAAACCACCTAGGGATAGTTGCACTTACAATCTCCCCCTTTTTGGTAATTGATGACAACATATAGATCAAAGCTTTGACAAATGATAATAAGCATGAAAAATATCGTCGCTTTGAGAAGTATGTGATAAGTAAGAGCTCCCCCTAAATTTGTGCATATTTAAAATTTGCTTTGGACTACAAATGCACAAGGAGTTAGAGTCATGGGTTACTCTTCCATGTCACATACATCTTGGTGGAGCGCTTAAAATGATAAGAATGAAATACATGCACTCATCACCAATAGTGAATGATCACACAAGATAGATAGGATAATAGCAATAAGCAAGCATTAAGTGTAGCTTATGATCAAACACATGATCATCAATGTCTCACAAATAATGACGTAGTATCTCAAGCACTCAAAAGCAAACAAGTTTGAAAAACCACCAAATAAAGCAAGAGAGAAAAGCAACACTCTCTCTCTCGAAGCCTATGATCTATACATCTTCTCCCCCTTTGGCAACAAGTTACCAAAAAGTTCCTAGAAAATGCATAGTGCTAAATCGACGCTCAGGCTTGATCTTCAGGTGGTGGTGGAGTCCGGATCACTCCAAGGACGAAGGCTTCGGTAGATGCTGAAGTAGTCGCTAGAGTTTGAGCTGAAGTAGATGCTGGAGCTGAGGCTGTAGCTGGTGCTGAAGTGGTGGCTCTGGTGTCAGCAACTGGCACGGCAGATGACCTCGGGCCTCGTGGCACTCTGGAAAAGGCATGAGTGGTAGTCCTGCCTCTCCTCTCCTGCATGTCCTCCTGGAGCTGCTCCACTGCAGACTGAACTTCCGTTACCTTGACATCCAAGTCATAGAACTTCTGTTCCATGATTCTCTCTAGGCTCTGCTGATTCTGAGTGAGGGTGGCCAGACTTTGCTCAATCCTCAGTGTGGATGCAATCAAGTAACCAAGCTGCTCTTGTTTGGTCTTCAAGAAATACTCAGATGCCTCCTCTTGAGTAGGCATCTTGGCAGCTTTCTCCTTCCTCGCCTTCTCCTTCTTTGCAAATGCTTGGGCAGATGATGGCTCGTTCTCAGTCATGACAACTTGATTGTCCTCGAAATCTGGACGGATGGGCAGGTGTTCCTTGTCCAATAGATATATGCCCGTGCCCATCTTGGAGTTGATGAGCTCCTGAATTTGAGGGGCATATCCGCAGCTCCTCTTCTGATCTGCTGCAGTCCTCTTGAATGTTTCCACTATGAGGCTCATCACCTTGAACTTCTGAGGCACATCAAACACATGTAGCAATTTGATAGCATGGCCTCTGATCATCTTGTGATCACCTGACTTGGGCAATAAGGTGTGCCTCAAGATCCAATTGATAGTCGGGAGCCCTGACAGAAGGTAATGTACTGAGCCAAACTTGAAGGTATCAAGTGCTTCATTTGGGATCTCCTTGTACATATTTGACATCGAGTTGTGGTCCATCTTCTTCTTGGCATAGATATCCAAGTCATCATCTCGCTCCTCTGGGGCATTAATGATCTGTGCCCACTCAGCAACTGTGGATTGGTACCTCGTACCCTCAGACATCCATGTGATCCTCCCATCTGGATAAAAGTGTGCTGTGGAGTAGAACTGCATGATAAGCTCCTCGTTCCACTTTGTGAGCTTCTGCCCAACAAAGTCAGCTACTCCACAAGCTATGAAGCTGTCTTGCACTCCAGGATAGTGCTCCTCATTGTCCTTAATGTATTGCCAATCTACCCATCGCATATCACAGACAATGGGCTTCTTATCTAGCAGCACTGTCTCATAAAAATCCTGCTGCTCCTTGGTGTGAAATCTATAGTCCACTGCTGTCCTTCTCCTTGAAGCATATGGGTCTGCTTCTCTCCACTTCCTCAGCCCTGAATCTCTCCTGAGCTTCATATCCTCAGCCACAGGATGAGCATCGTTGTGGTCTGGGATCTTGGGATTTAGCTTTCTCAGAACATTCTCTTCCTCTTCTTTAGCAACAGTCTCAGGCACTGGGGCCTTGTTCTTCTCAGCTGCAGGAATGCTCCTTGTATTTCTCTTAGGCTTTGGCTTTGGAGCTGGCTTGGCCTTGGAAGTAGCTCCCCCTGATTTTATGGCATCTCCCATTAGCTTGGGTGCCTTGGGCGCTGGTGCAGCTGCCTCTTCTTCTTCTTCTTCTTCCTCTTCCATGATGGAAGCTTTGCCAAGCACTCTAGCCACTGTCTTCTTCACCCTTTCCTTTCTTTTCTTGCCCTCAGCTGCAACTGGCTCTATGGGCTTCTCAGTTGACATTCTGGCCTTTGACATTGGCTGCCTGCCTGCTGGCCTTTTGATTTTCAGACCTGGCTTAGTGCCTTGAGCTGGCTCAACTCTCTTGGAAGTGGCCTCTTCCTCTGCCACATAGTCCTCATCTTCGGAATCTGAAGTCCTCTTCTTCCTTTGTCTCGTGGCAGCCTTTGGCAAGTTGCTAGGAGTGCTCCTGCTGCCTTCATCAGAAGAACTTGAGGGACTAGTGCCCTCACTCATCACCACTTGCTTCTCTGACATATTTTGGCTATCACTTTGATCAGACATGCTGCAAACTGACTGCTGACCCTGTGAATAGATTATAGATGAGGTAGAAAAGATGAGCATCACAAAATGCAGAGATTTTTGCAAAAGAATGATCCAAAAACTTAGTTTTAGTTTCCCACTGAAATCATCTCGGATCTACCGATTTTCAAACTCGGTGATACTGAAGCAGTTTTGGAACCTAAACTAGTGAACTCGGTAGGACCGAGTCACAGTTCGGTGGCACCGAGACTGCTAGGGTTTCACTGATTTCAAAAATCGGTCACACCGATAAGTAATTCTCGGTCAGACCGAGTCTCACTTGTGCAATGGCATAAGCCAAATCGGTGGGACCGAGTTTTTCAACTCGGTGGGTCCAAGATAGTTTTGGCAGAAACCTAAACCTAGAATTTTCGAATCAAACCTAATCTATGAGCGTTTTGACTGGATAGGAGTGTTTCAATCGTGGCTAGAATCAATATGATCACAATGTGCTAGGAATCAGATTGGGGAATAGCACAAAGATCAAGTCCATACCCTAGTTCGGCGGGGACTTGCTACGGCGACAACGGCGGGGCAGAATTCCCGTTGACGGCGACGGAGACCAGCTACTGGAGGCTGCTGGCGGCGAGAAGACGATCCGGAGACCACGAGGGCAGAGCAGGCTATCGCGCGGGCGAAGGGGTTCGGAGAAATTTCCAAAAAATTTCCCGTGACTATATATAGCCCGACCCTATCGGTGTGACCGAGTGGAACAACTCGGTGGCACCGAGATTCATAACTGCAAGCAGTTACTGAAACTCGGTGTGACCGAAATGTTCAAATCGGTTGCACCGAGATTGAAAACCTAGATCAACTTAATGATCTCGGTAGGATCGAAAGTGGAGTATCGGTCAGACCGAGAATCATAAAGAGGTTTTGGAAGTTTAAGTCTATGACGAATCGGGGACTCCGAGCGCTCCTCACACAGAGTGGTTCGAATCTGACTTGATCAAATTTTGTGATGCAACATGAATAGAGTTTGAGACGAGAAAAGCATAGATAGCTAGAGGAGGTTCTTAGGCATTCTTGTCCATCCACTTGGCAAAAGAAGATAAAACCAAACAATCAAAACAACAAGTGGATGTCCAAGAATATGCATTTTCATTTTATGCTTCCAACTAGCAAAATTAGTACCATCAAAGTAAGGACCTCTACGGTGATAATTTCCCTCGCTAGACGCCATACTCTCCTAGGTTGTGAAACCAAGGCTATGACCACCAAAAGCTATGGAGATCAAAGCAAATGGAGACCAAAGCTCTGATACCACTTGTAGGATCGAAAGTATGTCTAGAGGGGGTGATTAGACTACTTGACCAAATAAAAACTTAACCTTTTCCCAATTTTAGTTCTTGGCAAATTTTAGCTAATTTAGGACAAGTCAAGCAATCATCACACAATTCAAGCAAGCATGCAAAGAGTATATAGGCAGCGGAAAGTAAAGCATGCAACTTGCAAGAATGTAAAGGGAAGGGTTTGGAGAATTCAAACGCAATTGGAGACACGGATGTTTTTCCCGTGGTTCGGATAGGTGGTGCTATCCTACATCCACGTTGATGGAGACTTCAACCCACGAAGGGTAACAGTTGCGAGAGTCCACACAGGGCTCCACCCAAGGGTAACGGTTGCGCGAGTCCACACAGGGCTCCACCCACGAAGGGTCCACGAAGAAGAAACCACCCACAAAGGGTCCACGAAGAAGCAACCTTGTCTATCCCACCATGGCCATTGCCCACACAGGACTTGCCTCACTAGCGGTAGATCTTCACGAAGTAGGCGATCTCCTTGCCCTTACAAACTCCTTGGTTCAACTCCACAATCTTGTCGGAGGCTCCCAAGTGACACCTAGCCAATCTAGGAGACACCACTCTCCAAGAAGTAACAAATGGTGTGTAGGTAATGAACTCCTTGCTCTTGTGCTTCAAATGATAGTCTCCCCAACACTCAACTCTCTCTCATAGGATTTGGATTTGGTGGAAAGAAGATTTGAGTGGAAAGCAACTTGGGAAGGCTAGAGATCAAGATTCATATGGTAGGAATGGAATGTCTTGGTCTCAACACATGAGTAGGTGGTTCTCTCTCAAAACATATGAGTTGGAATGGTGTGTGTGTTCTGATGGCTCTCTCCTCGAATGAGAAGAAGGTGGAGGGGTATATATAGCCTCCACACAAAATCCAACCGTTACACAGTTTTCCAATCTCGGTGGGACCGAATCAATAAACTCGGTCGGACCGAAAATGTAAACCTAGTGACCGTTAGAGATTTTCGGTGGGACTGACATGCAACTCGGTAGGACCGATATGGTTAGGGTTTGGGCATAACGTAATCTCGGTGAGACCGATTACACAAACTCGGTGAGACCGAATTTGGTAATTAGCTAACCAGAGAGTTGGTCAGGCAAACTCGGTGGGACCGATTTTCTCTTTCGGTGAGACCGAGTGGAACTCGGTGAGACCGAAAAGTTACAAAGGGGAAACACTGAGTTTACATTGCAATCTCGGTGGGACCGATTCGCTCTTTCGGTGAGACCGAAAAGTTACAAAAGGGAAACAGAGAGTTTGCAACCCCATCTCGGTGAGACCGAGATCCCTATCGGTAGGACCGAATTGCTAGGGTTTGGCAGTGGCTAATGACAAGTGAAAACTCGGTGGCGCCGGATAGGAAGAATCGGTAGGACCGAGTTTGGCTTAGGGTTTAGGTCATATGTGGATATGGGAAAGTAGTTGAGGGTTTTGGAGCATATCACTAAGCACATGAAGCAAGAGGCTCATTAAGCAACACCTTATCCCTCCTTGATAGTATTGGCTTTTCCTAAAGACTCAATGTGATCTTGGATCACTAAAATATAAAATGAAGAGTCTTGAGCTTCTGAGCTTGAGCCAATCCTTTGTCCTTAGCATTTTGATGGTTCCACTTTCACATCCATGCCATGCCAATCATTGAGCTTTCCTGAAATAATCATCTTGGAATAGCATTAGCTCAATGAGCTATATGTTGTTATGAATTACCAAAACCACCTAGGGATAGTTGCACTTACACCTGTTCGGCAATTCGACTGCCGCACAAACAATTCAAGATCCAGGGAGGCAGACTAGCCATGCCGCATTATGGAACTCCCAGGTGGTCTCTATTACGAGCGGTATACCTGTTTTAAATACAATTCCGCGGCCTGCCCCTGGTCAGGACATACTGAATAGTCCAAATATCTTTTTTGCTTATCACACTCCTTGTATCGTTCGGCTTTGATAAATAGCCTCTCTATAAACAATGCATAGCTTTTGTCTATTTTCTGCATTACTCTCTTTTATATATGTTCATTAATGACATGTTGCACCCGTACACTGTGGTACGGCAAGTACACCAGGGGCTTTCGTACCCTTTGATATGGTGTGAGAAGCCCGTACACTTTCACAAGTGCGGCACCCCGAACTTATAGCACTATATGCATCGGCTCCGAATCATGATTTGGGTCAATAGTTGGGTTTGCCCGGCTCCTATGTTTTGGTGCCTTACGTTCCGCTCTATCGGCTAAGGTAGCACTAGGAGAACCACTGCGATTGTGCCCCGGTTGAGCTGGGTTAAGCACCTCAGTGGAGAAAGCTAAACTGACTGTCATGATGAGGCGAGAGACCGGTCGCTGTTCGAGAGGTTTTTCGAGTCCCTAAAGACTTATGCCGCTTCGAGCGAGGAGCCGAATTTGTCCAGCCAAGGCGTGGATAGCGCCCCGAACTCGGTCTTCCGAACTAGGGGCTTCACCGAAATTTAAAATTATAAAGTTCTATGGCTAAGTGAGAGTGTTCAAGCATTATAGTCCGATTGCCTGGTTCGTCGTGCTGAGCGCCTCCCTCGAAGGACCCAACCATGGGAAAAAGAGCGCTTAGGTTTATCACCGAACACCCCAGCACTAGTGGCATGGGGGCAGAAGCCGACGACTGGCCATCTCTCAATTTTTGATAAACGGCCGCACAGAAAATAATATTTTAAATTCAATAAGCATTGCTTAGCGCATATGAACAAGTTTTCAGCGCACAGGATAAAAACGAGCGAGTTTATTCAAAAATTACATCCTTGGTACATTCATCCGCCACAAGGCGGGCACCTGCAAGAACATCCTTGTAATAGTTCTCGGGCTTGCGATGCTCCTTCCTCGGCGGCGGCCCGTCCCTCACAAGCTTCTCACCGTCCAGCTTACCCCAGTGCACCTTCGCACGGGCAAGGGCCCTACGGGCTCCTTCGATGCAGATGGACCGCTTGATGACCTTGAGCCTTGGACAGGCCTCCACTAGCCGCCGCACCAGCCCAAAGTAGCTCCCAGGCAGGGCCTCTCCGGGCCACAGCCGAACTATGAAGCCCTTCATCGCCTGTTCGGCCGCCTTGTGGAGCTCGACCAGCTGTTTCAGCTAGTCGCTCAAGGGCACAGGGTGTCCGGCCTCAGCATACTGAGACCAGTACACCTTCTCCATCGAGCTGCCCTCTTCAGCTCAGTAGAATGCGGCGGCGTCATATACGCTGCGGGGAAGATCTGCGAACGCCCCTGGAGAGCTCCGGATTCGGGTAAGTAACAAGTAGTTTACTTTTATATTTCTGCTTTGCATAAAGAATGCCTTACCCGCTGCTATCTTCTTCATCTCCTCCAACTCTTGGAGGGCCTTTTGGGCTTTGGCCTTGGTAGACTTGGTAGTCTCAAGGGCCGCCACGAGCTCGGACGCTTGGGTCTTTGACTCAAGCTCCAAACTCTCATGTTTTTTCATGAGAGCCTGAAGCTCTTGCTGCACCTCGCCGACCTGATCCCCAAGTTTCTCTCGCTCGGTACGCTCCGCGGCCGTTTTCTTTTCGGCCTCGGACAGCGCCTGCTTGAGGGTTGCCAACTCAGTCGTGGCCCCTATAATAAGGAGTGCAATCCTGTTATTTTTTGCAATCACGCCTCTCTATAGGCACTTTTTCTGTAAGGTATTTCCTACCTTCTTTTTCCTCGAGCTGCCGCTTGGCAAGGCCGAGCTCTTGGTCGGTCCGCTCGAGTCCCTGTTTCAGGGCACCCACCTTCGCAGTCAGTGCGGCGGTGGCTAGCAGCGAAGCCTGCATACGCATTTTGACTCTTTTTTGTTAGACTCCTGCGAAATTTAATAGATCCTCTATTCGGCTTTTCTTTCTGAACGCCAAACAGAGCATCAGGGGCTACTGTCTATGCGGTAATATTTTTATATATTTTTACTTACCTCGAAGCCTATTAGGAGGCTAGCGCAAGCTTCACTCAGTCCGCTCTTGGCGGACTGAACCTTCTGGATCACCATACTCATAATAGTACGGTGCTCCTCGTCGATGGAGGCGCTGTCAAGCACCTCGAGCAGATTGTCCGGCACCTCCGGTTGGACGGAGGCTGCCGGCTCAGAAGGCTTGCTCCTCTTGGAAGGAGTTCGCCTACCGCGGTCCGGAACTATTGAAGATTCCGGCGCGGTGTCCGGCACAAAGCCGGACTTGGAGCCCTGGGGGGTCTTGTCCCCTTTACTCCTGGAGTCCGGGAGGTCGCCTCGCGGCTCCTCCAGGACCACCTCCTCCTGCCCCGGAGCTCGTTGCGACGCCACTTCGGCGTCATCCGCAGTGCGGGGGGAGACAGCGGGCGGAACTGAGTTCACGTCCGATGAATCCAGGGAGCCGCTCTGCGACTCGTTGAGTTCGGCCCGTGGCGGGCTGCATGATTATATTCAACGTTAGGGAAAGCTGTGCAACAAAAGGAATATCATGAGTTACTCTGGTATCCGAACACTTACGATTTCGCCGGACGCTGGTCCTGTCCGGCCACTCCTCTTTGTCCTCGTTGGCGTCGGGGGCGTAGTCCGGCGGAGGGGTTTTCCTCATCTTAGACCCTTCGGCCCCCCTACTGGCGCGGCCTTCCTCTTCTTTCCTCCCCCCGCTGGAGGGGGAGAGGTTTCTTCTTCCTCCTCCTCGTCTCCATGGGAGGAGTGCGTCTCGGACTCATCGGACGACGAGTCCGACACCACCATATGCCGGGAACTCTTTCGAGTCCCTGTGGCCTTCTTCTTCTTGGCCTTCTTCTCCGGCACCACATAAGGTGCCGGAACCAGCAGCTTCGCTAGTAGAGCGGGGGCTGGGTCTTCGGGCAAGGGAGCCGGACAGTTAATCGATCCGGACTTCGCCCACCAAGCCTGTCAAAGGTGAGGGAGTTTAGATCCCGCATAGAGTCAAACTATGAAAAAACCTAACATCCTGTAAAAGGTGAAAATAGCCTACCTCGCTAGCGTGACAGTGCGAGCTGTATCCGCGGTCCTCGGAAGCGGATGTGGGAGCCTCGGCTCCTCTGGTTAGCACCCTCCAGACGTCTTCATATGTCGTGTCGAAGAGCCTGTTAAGGGTTCGGTGTTGCGCCGGGTCGAACACCCATAGATTAAAGTCCCGTTGTTGACACGGGAGGATCCAGCGGACGAGCATAACCTGGACTACATTGACGAGCTTGATCGGCTTGCTCACCATGAACTGGATGCACGTCTGCAGTCCGGTCAGCTCTTTTTCGTCGCCCCATGACAGGCCCGTCTCTTTCCAGGACATAAGCCGCGTGGGGGGTCCGGATCGGAACTCAGGGGCTGTGGTCCATTTCAGATCGCGCGGCTCGGTGATGTAAAACCACCACGATTGCCACCCCTTCAGGGTCTCCACGAAGGAGCCCTCGAGCCATAGGACGTTGGCCATCTTGCCCGCCATGGCGCCTCCGCATTCCGCCTGGCTGCCGCGCACCACCTTGGGCTTGACGTTGAAGGTCTTGAGCCAGAGGTCGAAATGGGGGCGGATGCGGAGGAAGGCCTCGCACACGACGATAAACGCCGAGATGTTGAGGACGAAGTTCGAGGCCAGATCATGGAAATCCAGGCCATAGTAAAACATGAGCCCCCGGACAAATGGGTAGAGTGGAAAACCCAGTCCGCGGAGGAAATGGGGAAGGAATACTACCCTCTCATGGGGCCTTGGGGTGGGGAGAAGCTGCCCCTCCTCGGGAAGCCGGTGTGCGATGTCTTTGGACAAGTATCCGGCCTTCCTTAGCTTTTTGACATGGCCCTCCGTGACGGAGGAGACCATCCACTTGCCTCCCGCTCCGGACATTGCTGGAGAAGGTTGAGGTGGGAAGTGCGGGCTTGGGCGCTGGAGCTCGAGTGCGCAGGAGATGGATAGGCAAAAGAGGAAGAAGGCATAGGTAAAAGGGTGGATCCTTATCCCCTTATATGGGTGGATGCGGTTGTGCGTCCCCACCAGCCTAGTAAAACTCGCTTGCCTCCCAAGCGCCATGATAAATGGCGTGGTTGAGTTATCCACGTCCGTATTGACGAGAATCCCGTAAAGGGGGTACACGATCTCTGCTTTGACAAGGCGTGCCAAGGAAACCGCCTCGCGAAACATGCTGAGGTGGAAAAGTAAAAACGATTCAAGTAAAGGACTTGGCCGTAGTGTGATGATGCACTGCGGAATACGTCAGCAGATTTGATTTGTGTCAATGTTTTTCTCCATATGGCAATATGTGGAAACTTATTTTGCACAGCCGGACATTACTCTTGGTGTTTACAATCTTCTACGAAGGACTTGGAGGAGGAACCCGCCTTGCAATGCCGAAGAAAATTTGTGCGCCGGACTCGTCGTCATTGAAGCCTAGTTCAGGGGCTACTGAGGGAGTCCTGGATTAGGGGGTGTTCGGGTAGCCAGACTATACCTTCAGCCGGACTCATGTACTATGAAGATACAAGATTGAAGACTTCGTCCCGTGTCCGGATGGGACTTTCCTTGGCATGGAAGGCAAGCTTGGCGATGCGGATATTCAAGATCTCCTACCATTGTAACGGACTTTATGTAACCCTAACCCTATCCGGTGTCTATATAAACCGGAGGGTTGTAGTCCGTAGGCAATCAACTCCATACACAACAATCATACCACAGGCTAGCTTCTAGGGTTTAGCCTCCTTGATCTCGTGGTAGATCTACTCTTGTACTACCCATATCATCAATATTAATCAAGCATGAGTAGGGTATTACCTGCATCGAGAGGGCCCGAACCTGGGTAAAACAAAGTGTTCCCTGCCTCCTGTTACCATCCGGCCTAGACGCACAGTTCGGGACCCCCTACCCGAGATCCGCCGGTTTTGACACCGACAAAGATAATCAAGTAATACAAGTAGATGAGTAAGCTAACACAATATGATATAGGTAAGTGCAGACGAGACAAGTAACCACAAGTAGAGAGTTAAGGTTAGGGATAACCGCAACTCCGAGAGACGAGGATGTAAGCCGATGTTCACTTCCTTGGAGGGAAGCTACGTCACCGTTTAGAGAGGTGGGTGTTACCACAAAGGCACACCAACGCCACGAAGGCTCACCCTATTCTCTCTTTGAGACAACACCACGAAGGCGTTTCTCAACCACTAGTGGTAGACCTTGGGGTGGTCTCCAAACCCTCACAAACTTTTCCGGGGGTAATCACAAGGGTTGATTCCTCTCCGAAAGACTCCTACCGCCTAGGAGTCTCCAACCTCCAAGAGTAACAAGAACGATGGGGAAAAGCTCAAGACTTGCTCAAGTCACAAATTCCTTTGGTGCAAAGAAGGGGAAGGAGTGGATCTATCACTTGATCGGACAACTTCTCTCAAATGCTCTCAAATCCCTTGGGGATCTAGGATTTGGTGTGGAGGAGTGAGAGAGAGAGTGTAATGTGTTCTAGGGTTTGTTCAAAGTGAGTGGTCAACCCTATCCTGTGGGGAAAGAAAGCTATATATAGTGGTAGTGAAAAGCTAGCAGTTTGGCCACTTAAGGCACAGGAGCTGCCGGACGTCCGGTGGGTACCGGACGACCGGTTACAAAGATAGGACCGGACGTCCAGCAGGGCGGCCGGTCGTTCGGTGGCTGGGACACCAACCGGGGACACATGTGAGGAGTGAGGCGCACAGGCAGTGGACATCCGGAAGGCGCCGGTCGTCCGGAGCCCGGACGTCCGGTGTTGTCGGAAATCCGTTAATTGTAGTTCTGTTGGAGTGCACCGGATATCCGAAGATGAGCGGATGTCCGGTGACCGGACATCCGGTGTGACCGGTCTTCCACTAATATCAGTTCTGTGAAGACTCACCGGACGACCGGAGAGAGTCGGATGTCTGGTTGGTTGAGAGAGGCCGGAAGTCCGTAGACTTCGGACGTCCGGTGAAAGTTGGACCTTTTAGCTTAGAAACATACTACCATTTTTGCACAAGTTAGAGGAAGAATTTTGAGATGGTATGAGAGGGAATTTTGTGGTTTTGAGTAAGTTCTTTCGCGAAATCCATCGATCCCCTCTTAATAGTGCGGGATCCCTATACTCAAGAGCAAACCGAAAACAAGGAGCCAAAGCTTTTTTATCTTTGTCTTGTGTGTCTGCTCTTGAGTGATATATGTTTTTGTTGGGGAACGTAGAAGAATTTTAAAATTTTCTACGCATCACCAAGATCAATCTATGGAGTCATCTAGCAACGAGGGAGAGGGGAGTGCATCTACATACCCTTGTAGATCGCGAGCGGAAGCGTTTAAGAGAACGAGGTTGATGGAGTCGTACTCGTCGTGATCCAAATCACCGATGACCGAGCGCCGAACGGACGGCACCTCCGCATTCAACACACGTATGGTTGGGGAAGACGTCTCCTCCTTCTTGATCCAGCAAGGGGAAGGAGAGGTTGATGGAGATCCAGCAGCACGACGGCGTGGTGGTGGAAGCAGCGGTGATCTCGGCAGGGCTTCGCCAAGCTCCAACGAGAGGGAGAGGTGTTACGAGGGGAGAGGGAGGCGCCAGGGACTTAGGTGCGGCTGCCCTCCCTCCCCCCACTATATATAGGGCCCCTAGGGGGGCGCCGGCCAAGGGGGGACTTGCCCCCCAAGTTAGGTGGGGCGCCCCCACCCCTAGGGTTTCCAACCCTAGGCGCAGGGGGAGGCCCATGGGGGGGCGCACCAGCCCACCAGGGGCTGGTTCCCCTCCCACTTCAGCCCATGGGGCCCTCCGGGATATGTGGCCCCACCCGGTGGACCCCCCGGGACCCTTCCGGTGGTCCTGGTACAATACCGATTACCCCCGAAACTTTCCCGATGGCTGAAACTGGTCCTATATATAAATCTTCACCTCCGGACCATTCCGGAACTCCTCGTGACGTCCGGGATCTCATCCGGGACTCCGAACAACTTTCGGGTTACCGCATACTAATATCTCTACAACCCTAGCGTCACCGAACCTTAAGTGTGTAGACCCTACGGGTTCGGGAGACACGCAGACATGACCGAGACGACTCTCCGGTTAATAACCAACAACGGGATCTGGATATCCATGTTGGCTCCCACATGTTCCACGATGATCTCATCGGATGAACCACGATGTCGAGGATTCAATCAATCCCGTATTCAATTCCCTTTGTTAATCGGTACGTTACTTGCCCGAGATTTGATCGTCGATATCCCAATACCTCGTTCAATCTCGTTACCGGCAAGTCACTTTACTCGTACCGTAATGCATGATCACGTGACCAAACACTTGGTCACATTGAGCTCATTATGATGATGCATTACTGAGTGGGCCCAGAGATACCTCTCCGTCATACGGAGTGACAAATTCCAGTCTCGATCCGTGTCAACCCAACAGATACTTTCGGGGATACCTGTAGTATACCTGTATAGTCACCCATTTACGTTGTGACATTTGGTACACCCAAAGCACTCCTACGGCATCCGGGAGTTACATGATCTCATGGTCTAAGGAAATGATACTTGACATTGGAAAAGCTCTAGCAAACGAACTACACGATCTTGTGCTATGCTTAGGATTGGGTCTTGTCCATCATATCATTCTCCTAATGATGTGATCCCGTTATCAATGACATCCAATGTCCATAGTCAGGAAACCATGACTATATGTTGATCAACGAGCTAGTTAACTAGAGGCTCACTAGGGACATGTTATGGTCTATGTATTCACACATGTATTATGATTTTCGGATAACACAATTATAGCATGAATAATAGACAATTATCATGAACAAGGAAATATAATAATAATCATTTTATTATTGCCTCTAGGGCATATTTCCAACAGTCTCCCACTTGCACTAGAGTCAATAATCTAGTTACATTGTGATGAATCGAACACCCATAGAGTTTTGGTGTTGATCATGTTTTGCTCGCGGAAGAGGTTTAGTCAACGGATCTGCGACATTCAGATCCGTATGTACTTTGCAAATATCTATGTCTCCATCTTGAACATTTTCACGAATGGAGTTGAAGCGAAGCTTGATGTGCCTGGTCTTCTTGTGAAACCTGGGCTGCTTGGCAAGGGCAATAGCTCCAGTGTTGTCACAGAAGAGAGTGATCGGCCCCGACGCATTGGGTATGACTCCTAGGTCGGTGATGAACTCCTTCATCCAGATTGCTTCATGCGCTGCCTCCGAGGCTGCGATGTACTCCGCTTCACATGTAGATCCCGCCACGACGCTTTGCTTGCAACTGCACCAGCTTACTGCCCCACCGTTCAAAATATACACGTATTCGGTTTGTGACTTAGAGTCGTCCAAATCTGTGTCGAAGCTAGCATCGACGTAACCCTTTACGACGAGCTCCTCGTCACCTCCATATACGAGAAACATATCCTTAGCCCTTTTCGGGTACTTCAGGATGTTCTTGACCGCTGTCCAGTGTTCCATGCCGGGATTACTTTGGTACCTTCCTACCAAACTCACGGCAAGGTTTACATCAGGTCTGGTACACAGCATGGCATACATGATAGACCCTATGGCTGAGGCATAGGGGACGACACTCATATTTTCTCTATCTTCTGCCGTGGTCGGACATTGAGCTGAGCTCAATTTCACACCTTGCAACACAGGCAAGAACCCCTTCTTGGACTGATCCATATTGAACTTCTTCAATATCTTATCAAGGTATGTGCTTTGTGAAAGACCTATGAGGCATCTTGATCTATCTCTATAGATCTTGATGCCTAATATGTAAGCAGCTTCTCCAAGGTCCTTCATTGAAAAACACTTATTCAAGGAGGCCTTAATACTGTCCAAAAGTTCTATATCATTTCCCATCAAAAGTATGTCATCCACATATAATATGAGAAATGCTACAGAGCTCCCACTCACTTTCTTGTAAACGCAGGCTTCTCCATAAGTTTGCATAAACCCAAACGCTTTGATCATTTCATTAAAGCAAATGTTCCAACTCCGAGATGCTTGCACCAGCCATAGATGGAGCGCCGGAGCTTGCATACCTTGTTAGCATTCTTAGGATCGACAAAACCTTCCGGCTGCATCATATACAATTCTTCCTTAAGAAAGCCGTTAAGGAATGCCGTTTTGACGTCCATTTGCCATATTCATAATCATAGTATGCGGCAATTGCTAACATGATTCGGACGGACTTCAGCTTCGCTACGGGTGAGAAGGTCTCATCGTAGTCAACCCCTTGAACTTGTCGATAACCCTTAGCGACAAGTCAAGCCTTATAGATGGTAACATTACCATCCGCGCCCGTCTTCTTCTTAAAGATCCATTTATTCTCTATCGCTCGCCGATCATCGGGCAAGTCTGTCAAAGTCCATACTTTGTTTTCATACATGGATCCTATCTCGGATTGCATGGCTTCAAGCCATTTGTTGGAATCTGGGCCTGCCATTGCTTCTTCATAGCTCGAAGGTTCACCATTGTCTAACAACATGATTTCCAGGACAGGGTTGCCATACCATTCTGGTGTGGAACGTGTCCTTGTGGACCTTCGAAGTTCAGTAGCAACTTGATCCGAAGTACCTTGATCATCATCATTAACTTCCTCTCTAGTTGGTGCAGGCACCACAGGAACATCTTCCTGAGCTGCGCTACTTTCCGGTTCAAGAGGCAGTACTTCATCGAGTTGTACTTTCCTCCCACTTACTTCTCTTGAGAGAAACTCTTTCTCCAGAAAGGACCCGTTCTTGGCAACAAAGATCTTGCCTTCGGATCTGAGGTAGAAGGTATACCCAATGGTTTCCTTAGGGTATCCTATGAAGACGCATTTTTCCGACTTGCATTCAAGCTTTTCAGGTTGAAGTTTCTTGACATAAGCATCACATCCCCAAACTTTTAGAAACAACAGCTTAGGTTTCTTCCCAAACCATAATTCATACGGTGTCGTCTCAACGGATTTAGACGGTGCCCTATTTAAAGTGAATGTAGCTGTCTCTAGAGCGTATCCCCAAAATGATAGCGGTAAATCAGTGAGTGACATCATAGATCGCACCATATCCAATAGAGTGCAATTACGACGTTCGGACACACCATTACACTGAGGTGTTCCAGGCGGCGTGAGTTGTGAAACGATTCCACATTTCCTTAAGTGCGTACCAAATTCGTGACTTAAATATTCTTCCCCATGATCTGATCGTAAGAATTTTATCTTTCGGTCATGTTGATTCTCTACCTCATTTTGAAATTCCTTAAACTTTTCAAAGGTCTCAGACTTGTGTTTCATCAAATAGACATACCCATATCTACTTAAGTCATCAGTGAGAGTGAGACATAACGATAGCCACCGCGAGCCTCAACGCTCATTGGACTGCACACATCAGTATGTATAATTTCCAATAAGTTGGTTGCTCGATCCATTGTTCCAGAGAACGGAGTCTTGGTCATTTTATCCATGAGGCATGGTTCGCACGTGTCAAATGATTCGAAATCAAGAGACTCCAAAAGTCCATCTGTATGGAGCTTCTTCATGCGTTTGACACCGATGTGACCAAGGCGGCAGTGCCACAGATATGTGGGACTATCATTATCAATCTTACATCTTTTGGTATTCACACTATGAATATGTGTAACATCACGTTCGAGATTCATTAAGAATAAACCATTGACCAGTGGGGCATGACCATAAAACATATCTCTCATATAAATAGAACAACCATTATTCTCGGATTTAAATGAGTAGCCATCTCGTATTAAATGAGATCTAGATACAATGTTCGTGCTCAAAGCTGGCACTAAATAACAATTATTGAGGTTTAAAACTAATCCTATAGGTAAATGTAGAGGTAGCATGCCAAAGGCGATCACATCGACCTTGGAACCATTCCCGACGCGCATCGTCACCTCGTCCTTCGCTAGTCTCCGCTTATTCCGCAGCTCCTGTTTTCAGTTACAAATATGAGCAACCGCACCGGTATCAAATACCTAGGAGCTACTACGAGTACTGGTAAGGTACACATCAATTACATGTATATCACATATACCTTTAGTGTTGCCGGCCTTCTTGTCCGCTAAGTATTTGGGGCAGTTCCGCTTCCAGTGTCCCTTTCCCTTGCAATAAAAGCACTCAGTCTCAGGTTTGGGTCCATTCTTTGGCTTCTTCCCGGCAACTGATTTACCGGCCATGGCAACTCCCTTGCCGTCCTTCTTGAAGTTCTTCTTACCCTTGCCTTTCTTGAAACTAGTGGTTTTATTGACCATCAACACTTGATGTTCCTTTTTGATTTCCACCTCCGCTGATTTCAGCATTGAAAATACTTCAGGAATAGTTTTCACCATCCCCTGCATATTGTAGTTCATCACAAAGCTCTTGTAGCTAGGTGGGAGCGACTGAAGGATTCTGTCAATGACCGCCTCATCCGGGAGGTTAATGTCCAGCTGGGACAAGCGGTTGTGCAACCCAGACATTTTGAGTATGTGCTCACTGACAGAACTATTTTCCTCCATCTTACAACTGTAGAACTTGTCGGAGACTTCATATCTCTCGACCCGGGCATGAGCTTGGAAAACCATTTTTAGCTCTTCGAACTTCTCATATGCTCCGTGTTGCTCAAAACGCTTTTGGAGCCCCGGTTCTAAGCTGTAAAGCATGCCGCACTGAACAAGGGAGTAATCATCAGCACGCGACTACCAAGTGTTCATAACGTCTTGGTTCTCTGGGATGGGTGCTTCACCTAGTGGTGCTTCTAGGACATATGCTTTCTTGGTAGCTATGAGGATGATCCTCAGGTTCCGGACCCACTCCCTATAGTTGCTGCCATCATCTTTCAGCTTGGTTTTCTCTAGGAACGCGTTGAAGTTGAGGTTGACATGAGCGTTGGCCATTTGATCTACAAGACATTTTGCAAAGGTTTTTAGACTAAGTTCATGATAATTAAGTTCATATAATCAAATTATTTAATGAACTCCCACTCAGATTGACATCCCTCTAGTCATCTAAGTGATACATGATCTGAGTCAACTAGGCCGTGTCCGATCATCATGTGAGACGGGCTAGTCATCATCGGTGAACATTTTCATGTTGATCGTATCTTCTATACGACTCATGTTTGACCTTTCGGTCTTCCGTGTTCCGAGGCCATGTCTGTACATGCTAGGCTCGTCAAGTCAACCTAAGTGTATTGCGTGTGTAAATCTGGCTTACACCCGTTGTATGCGAACGTTAGAACCTATCACACCCGATCATCACGTGGTGCTTCGGAACAACGGACCTTAGCAACGGTGCACAGTTAGGGGGAACACTTTCTTGAAATTATTGCGAGGGATCATCTTATTTATGCTACCGTCGTTCTAAGCAAATAAGATGTAAAACATGATAAACATCACATGCAATCAAATAGTGACATGATATGGCCAATATCATTTTGCTCCTTTTGATCTCCATCTTCGGGGCGCCATGATCATCATCGTCACCGGCATGACACCATGATCTCCATCATCATGATCTCCATCATCGTGTCTTCATGAAGTTGTCTCGTCAACTATTACTTCTTGTCAGGACCCCGACTCAATGCCACATCGATCTAGCATGTAACACCTCATATCACTTTGCGGCCTCACGCACGGTATCCCCACGGGTGTCGCCTTACCTTTGCCCGGGACCGTTTGCGCATTTTGGCACACGTATATGATGGTGTTGCTAGCATCCATATGATAAAGAGCCCGGGCTGACATGGCTAGTCGTAAACCCAAAGTGGCACTAACTTACAGGGACATGCATCCATGACCCAGCATCGAACGTGTCGGTCATCAGCGAGTGAATCCAGGCTGTAGCACTGGGCTAGCAGGACTCCGGTGAACCGGGCTGTAGCGGGCTAGCAGGACTCCGGTATTCATCGCGTGACATTTCCCCGAAGGGACAGACACAGGATCGAAGAAGGACACATGCCGGCCGGCCTAAGTGTTCCGGAGCAGTAGCAAGCTACCAGGGCTCAGTGGAAGCACTAGGAGACATTTCCCGGTAAGAGAGGCTACTAAGAATAAACAACTAGATAGTCAGATCCCACACATAGTAATACACATTACACGTACGCATAACATGCAAGTATGTGCTGTACAACATGGCATCACAGCATAACTCAACAACTCATATAGATAAAGGCTCAGAAGAGCCGTCACAGTATTATTACAAACAGGGGTCACATGACCCAACAGTCAGAGCAATCAAGCAACAAGCGGAAGCATTACATGTCTGGGTACAGACATCTACAAATGAAAAAGGCTGAAGAGCCTGACTATCTACCACATCCGATCAAGATCGTAGCTGAGGTACTAGCTACTAGTCGAAGTACACGAGAACACTAGTAAGACCGAAGTCTCCGCTGCAAAAACATAAATAAAGCAACATGAGTACAAAGATACTCAGCAAGACTTACATCAGATCCTATCGTACATGCATTGGTATCAAGAGGGTAATGTGGGGTTTAGTTGCAGCAAGCCAGCTTTGACTCTGTGGCTATCCTATTCTACGACTACCAGAAACTCTGGAGGTGAAACAACGTACACGAGTCCACTAATCACCACACAATACACTACTATGGATTCGTCCCCGTCTCCCTACGAGAAGGCCATCCATAGCACTCACACTTGTCTTGAGCATTTTATAGTATCCACTTCAAGTTGTCTATGTACCATGTAAGCATCCAAGAAGTCCATAACCGCGGACCCGGCTATTCGAATAGATCATGTTAACCCTACAGGGGTGTACTTCTTCACACACGCTCTCGCCACTTACCGCCATGTACACGTCATGTATCTCGGCAACCTTCAAGCGGAAGCCTGGCGAGGGTGTCGGCCACGACCTGACTAACCACACAAGACTCTAGTCCAGGTTTATCGCCTATTCGGGTTCCATCCGCAAGGAGATCCGGCCGGGGTGTCGCTCACGGCCCCAAACGATGTGAGCAGGGTTCCCGAGCCCACCAACCGGGTGCCACTCGGTACACCAGGCCACGTGTGCCTAGTCTGTCCCAAGCCCACCCTGCCGGGTGCCACTTGGTAGAAAAATAGCACTACCTACAAACACCAGAAACTAGTTGCGACTCCTGGACAGAGATCAAGTTGGTTAATAAGTCGAGAGGGCTTGGAGCGCCCGGAGCCCAATGTGTGGTAGTATCGAGTCATTGGACAACATACACAGAACTCAGGGCTTAAGGATGGTTCCAGTGAGACAACCCACCATGTACTCCTACATGGCCTCTCACCGCTACCTTTACCAAATCGTGTTCACACACCTCACTCTCAGCATCAGAACGTATCGTGACACTCCAATTCATTCCCAATGAATCAGACCTGACACAACTCTAAGCAATAGCAGGCATAGCATGGTAGGAACACATCAGTGGCTTCAATCAACTCCTACACATGCTAGTGGGTTTCAACTATTTACTGTGGCAATGACAGGTCATGCAGAGGAATGGGTTCAACTACCGCAGCACAAAGTAGCAGATGAACCGTTGTTGTCCTAATGCAATAACTGAGAGCAGGAGCGAGAGAGTAGGGTTTTATCGAAATGAACAAGGGGGTTTGCTTGCCTGGTAAAACAACAAGGGAGGCACTGCTTCACAGACAGGTACTCTGGAACGTCTCCGGAGTAGGACCTATCGAGAAGGAACGGTGCCGGCAATCAATACACAATCATATGCAACAATATGATGCATGAACATGGCATGTAGATGTGATGCTGTTGAGCTAATGCAACTAGTGTTCAATTGGTTTGAAGTCCATTTGAACCAAAGGTTCAAATGCATTTCTAAATTAGGTCTCTTATATATGCCATAATGTGTTTTCCCATATTCAGCATGTATAAGTTGGTTTTTCATGCATGAAACTAGTACAGATGGAAAGGTTGCATTTTTCTGATAATTTTTCATATATAAATTATTTAAATCTGAGCTACGGTTGAATTGATATGAATTTTTGAAGTTTAAATCAATTTCTGGATTTTTTGAATTATTTTAATTCCAGAAAATGTATAATTGCGTCAGCATGACGTCATCATTGCATCAGCGGTCAACGCGGCTGTCCAGGTCAATCCTGACGTGTGGGGTCCACACGTCAGTGACACTGGGGTTAAACAGGGGTTAAACTAACTTAATTAAAAGGTTAGGGGCACCGGGGCCCACATGTCAGCCTCAGGGGGGGGGGTTAGCGCGGTTGACCGGTCAATCCCGCCGGCGTTTAGCCGCCGGCGAGGCCGAGCGCGGCGGAGGGGCTCGGGATCGCCGTTCCGGCGACCATTCGGGCGGCGGAGACCACCCACGCGAAGCCCGCGCTCACGCGCATCCAGTGGAGCACGCGGAGGGCTGCGGGGGCGGCGGAGCTCGCCGGAGCAGAGCTCAGGGCGGCGGCCGGAGTTCGGCAACTTGTGGCCGCGGCGTTGTGGTGCACGGCAGTGGAGACGGAGGGTTCCTACGGGCTCCTGGCGCCACCAGGAACACGGGGACGCGCGCGGAAGGGACCGGCTTGGGCTCGTGCCACCGTGGCGCCATGGCCGGCGGCGAGGAGCAATCGGCTCCGGTGAGAAGGCGGCTGGAGTGCGGGAACGAGCGCGGGGAGGAGGGGAAATGGAAGAGGAGCTCACAGCGAGGTCGATGAGCAGCTCGGTGGTCTCGGGGAGGCGGCGGAGGCGGCGAATTGACCGCGGCGAACTTCGGTGGCCGGCGACGGAAACGGCGATGGTGGCGGCGTTGCAGCACGTCCGGGAGGTCCGTAGCTCAACGAGGAGGTGGAGGGGGTTGTGGCGGAGCTCGGAAGCGGGTCGGGGAGGCGAGGGGAGGCCAGTGGCTACGGCGATGCCCGTCGGCGGCGGCGGTGGTTCTCGGGTGAGAGGGAGAGAGAGCAGGGGGAGAAGAGGAGGGCGAGGGAGAGTGAGAGCGGTGCGGGGCAGCTGCGTGGCTTCGTCCGGGGCATCGAGGGAGTCCGGGGAAGCAGGAGGTGGCCAGCAGGGGGGGAGGTGGCGCGCGCGCGTGCCGGCGAGCGTCGGGCACACGCCCTCGTCCTTCTGTCCGAGGAGGGAGACGACAGAAGGCAGCGGGGGTGGGCTGGGCCGCCAGCTGGAGATGGGCCAGGTAAGTGGCCCAGGTAAGTTTCTCTCCCCTTTTCTGTTTTCTTTTCTAATTTTCTGACATTTGTTTGATTTAATAAATATATTAAATCATTTAATTTTATTATGCCAATTTTTGTAGGGGCTAATGGTATTATTCCAGAGCTCTTTTATAATTGGCATAATTTTTGGACCATATTTCATATATATAGAAATATATTTCCAATGCAAATATTTATCGAATTAATCCAAATGGCCAAAATAAATGTCCATGAGCTCCTAAAAATATTGTTTTGATTTTTATCTCTGTCCAATATTTTCAGAGGGCAACATGAGCATTTTCTTGGACCCTTTTGGAGAAATTTTTATTTGGGTCATTTTCAAAAAATGATTCTGAGGTTTCCACCAATCCTCATTTCAAATTTAAATGAAATTTAAATATGATGCACAAATAGCTAGCTAGTCTAAGTCATACCAGACTAGGGATGTGACAACTCGCCCCCACTTGACAGAATCTCGTCTCGAGATTTAGGGGTCGACGGAAAGAAAGCGGGGTACTCCAGTCGAAGACGATCTTCTCGCTCCCAAGTAGCCTCTCTCTCGGAATGATGAGACCACTGAACTTTGAGAAACTTGATGTTCTGACGTCGGGTAACACGCTCTGCTTGATCAAGAATGCGAACCGGGTACTCTCGATATGTGAGGTTATCTTGGAGATCAAGCGTTTCGTGGTCCACTCCACGAATAGGATCCGAGAAGCAACGCCTGAGTTGAGAGACGTGGAAGACATCATGAACTCGAGAAAGATGTGGGGGTAGTTCCAACTGGTAGGCAACCTCTCCTCGTTTAGCGAGAATGCGAAAGGGACCAATGTAACGAGGAGCCAACTTGCCCTTGATACCGAAACGATGGGTACCCTTCAAAGGAGTAACCCGAAGGTAAGCTTGGTCGCCAATTTCATAAGTCATATCCTTATGATGACGATCATACTGGCTTTTCTGACGAGACTGGGCTGTTTTCAAATTCTCACGGATGATGCGAACTTGCTCTTCTGCCTCCTGGATCATATCCGGTCCAAAGAATTGTCTTTCACCGGTTTCTGACCAGTTCAAAGGTGTTCGACATCTTCGTCCATAGAGAACCTCAAAAGGAGCTTGCTTGAGGCTGGATTGGTAGCTATTGTTATAGGCAAACTCGGCGAAAGGAAGACATTTCTCCCAATCCATACCGAATGAGATAACGCAAGCTCTGAGCATGTCTTCGAGAATTTGATTGACCCGTTCCACCTGACCACTCGACTGAGGGTGGAAAGCGGTACTGAAGGAAAGATGGGTTCCCATGGCAGTTTGGAAACTCTCCCAGAAATGAGAAGTGAAAAGGCTGCCACGGTCTGAATTGATCTCTAGTGGAACACCATGGAGTGACACTATTCGAGAAATATATAAGTCAGCAAGCTGACTAGCAGTGATACTCTCTCGAACAGGGAGGAAGTGAACCACTTTGGAAAGACGATCAACGACTACGAAGATAGCGTTATTCCCTCTCTTGGTCTTGGGAAAGCCGGTGATGAAGTCCATACTAACTTTATCCCATTTCCATTCAGGAATAGCTAAAGGCTGAAGGGTGCCAGCAGGTCTTTGATGCTCTGCCTTAACACGACGACAAACGTCACATTTAGCAATGAACTCAGCGATTTCTCTCTTCATCCTAGTCCACCAGAACCTCTGGCGTAGGTCCTGATACATCTTAGTACTACCGGGATGAATCGTGAGAGGAGATTCATGCGCCTCCTTAAGGATCAATTGTCGCAGATGTTGATTCTTGGGAACCACCAAGCGATTCTCAAAGAAAACAACTCCACGATCATCCATAGAGAAACATCCACCAACTCCCTTCTTAATGTTTCTCTTGATCCGAGAAATTCCTGTGTCTTGCTTTTGAGCAGCGATAATCCGATCTTCAAGATCAGGTTTCGCCACCAGGGTAGAAAGGAATCCGCGAGGAGCAATGTGAAGGTTAAGCTTACAGAATTCCTCATGGAGAAGTGGTTGGCCTTGCTGCAACATGAGATTGTTGCAATAGGATTTACGGCTTAGAGCATCAGCCATGACATTGGCTTTGCCTGGGGTGTAGGTAATCCCTAGATCATAATCTGTGATCAACTCCAACCAACGTCTTTGCCTAAGGTTCAGATTCGGTTGGGTGAAGATATACTTGAGACTCTGGTGATCGGTGTAGATCTCGCAACGTTTACCAAGGAGGTAATGTCGCCAGGTCTTGAGTGCATAGACTACGGCTGCAAGCTCTAGATCATGTGTAGGATAATTCTCCTCATGTGGATGCAACTGTCGAGATGCATAGGCAATCACATGACGATCCTGCATAAGAATGCAACCTAGTCCCTGTCGTGAGGCGTCGCAGTAGATAATAAAGTCTTTAGTGAAATCCGGTGGCACAAGTATGGGGGCAGAAGTCAGGCGTCTTTTCAGTTCCTGAAAGCTGTACTCACACTGTGGGGACCACTCGAACTTTTTATCTTTCTTGAGAAGTTCCGTGAGGGGTTTGGCTACTTTGGAGAAGTTCTCAACAAGGCGGCGACAATAGCTGGCTAGACCAAGGAAACTCCTAACTTGTTTAATGGTCTCAGGTGGAGTCCAATCGAGAACGGCTTGAACTCTCTCGGGATTGACAACAATGCCCTTACCAGAGATTACGTGGCCTAGGCAGGTCACTTCTGGCAACCAAAATTCACACTTGGAGAACTTGGCATAAAGGCGGTGCTCTCTGAGTTTTTCTAACACAAGTCTAAGATGTTCGGCATGCTCTTCCTTGTTCTTCGAGTAAATAAGAATATCATTGAGGTAAACCACGACGAACTTATCTAGGTACTCCATGAAGATCGAGTTCATCAGGCGGGAAAATGTGGCTGGGGCGTTGGTTAGGCCGAAGGACATGACGGTGTACTCGTACTGGCCATAACGAGTGACAAAAGCTGTCTTGGGAATGTCCCCGTTTCTGATCTTGATTTGATGGTAGCCTAACCTTAAATCCATCTTGGAGAAGACTGAGGATCCAGCGAGCTGATCATACAGGTCGTTGATCCTGGGAAGCGGATACTTGTTCTTTATCGTGACCAAATTAACGGGACGATAATCTACAACCATCCGGTCCGTACCATCCTTCTTCTTGACGAAAAGGACGGGGCAAGCCCAAGGGGAAGAACTAGGACGGATGAAACCCTTTTGCAAGGACTCATCGAGTTGTTTCTTAAGCTCGGCTAGTTCTAAGGGTGCCATCTTGTAAGGTCTCCGGGAGATTGGAGCTGTTCCTGGGATAAGATCTATGACAAACTCTACTTCTCTGTCAGGTGGAACACCTGGCAGTTCCTCTGGAAAGACATCCGGAAAGTCACGGACTACCGGGATATCTTCAAGGTCTGGAAGAGGGCTGGCATTAAGAGAATAGAGCTGACGCTTTGCAACTCTAGTGGAGATGGTGACTATCTTGCCAGACGGGTGTGTAAGCTGAACAGATCTTGTGTAACAATCAATCTTGGCATGATGAGCTGTCATCCAGTCCATACCCAAGATGATGTTAATATCTGAGGACTTGAGGGCTACAAGTGATGCAAGGAATACAATTCTATCAACAAGTATTTTGTTACCATGGCTGATTCTGGTGGTCTGCCATCTAGACCCTGGGGTTTGGATTTCAAGCGGAGTTGGCATATCGCAAAATGACATGTCGTGCAAACGAGCATAGCCTTCAGAAATGAAGGAGTGAGATGCTCCAGTATCGAATAGAACTGATGCTGGGTGACAATTGACAAGGAGTGTACCAAGAACGACATCTGGATCATCATGAGCGTCTTTAGCTGAGATGTGATGCACACGTCCACGTTCAGTGGAAACTGACTTGACACTGATCATCTTGCGTGATGGCTTAACACAGCCAACAGTCTTCTCGGGCTGGGGTGGAGCATAACTAGTCTGAGAGCAGTCACGTGCATAGTGTCCTGACTTCCCGCATGTGAAGCAAGTCCCTGAGGTTGGACGGGGACCCGCACTGACAAGCGGTCTACCAGTAGGCCTGGGTGGAACATACGACTGAGCTGGAGGAGGCACCACATGAGATGACCTCGGTGTATAACCGGAAGGAAGAGCGGAGTTTGGAACCCAAATCCGGCGTTTCAGGGAACTAGAGCCAGAGGAGGATCCCAAATCACGGGTGTGCTTACGAGACTCCTCGTAAGTGAGCTGAGCTGTCTCTGCATTGATGGCTTTGTTCACAAGAGCTTGGAATGTATCGCAATGATGCAGGTGAAGATCACGACGCAACTTGGGGTTGAGACCCTTCCGGAACCTAGCCTGCTTCTTAGCATCCGTGGACACTTCTTCTGTGGCATAACGGGCAAGGTTCTCGAACTCTCTGCTATAAGCATCAACAGCCATCTTACTCTGGGTGAAACTACAGAACTCTTCTCTCTTGCGATCAATGAGGGCCTGGGGAATGTGATGCTCGTGAAAAGCCTCAGTGAAATCCTTCCAGGTAGGAATCTGGCCAGCTGGAAGCATAGCCTCGTAGTTCTGCCACCAAAGACTAGCAGGACCTTCCAGGTGGTATGTGGCATAAGTGACCTTGTCATCTTCAGCTACGCTCGCGGAACGCAGCTTATGGGTGATGCTACGGAGCCAGTCATCTGCATCGAGTGGCTCGATGGAATGATGAAAGGTAGGTGGGTGCAAGCGAATGAAATCATGAATGGTAGCAGACCCTTTGAACTGATGTGCGGTGTTCTCCTCGATACGTGCCAACAAACGGTTAGACTCACGCTTGTTCCTCTCCATCTCTAGCATGAACTCTGCCAGCGAAGGCTGGTCGGGAGGATTCTCATCCCTACCATCTCCATGGTTCCGGCTACGATTAAAAGAACTTGATGACATCCTGCGAAACGAAACCCAGGGATGCAATCAACATTAACTATAGACTATAGAATGTAGGACAAGGAATTAATATCACTCGAACTCCTTAGGAAAATTCCGGCAGCATAACGGCAGTAAAATGCTCAGAATGAGACATCCTACTGAACATGGGGTGGTAACATACTTATCATCATCACTCAAGGTTCTGAGATAGTACTAAACAGACTACACCGGAAGTACTCGAAAACTGGGGTATGACTCTGATCAACCAATCCTATGGGACTACGGAGTAGTAACACGTGATCCTGATAGACGGAGGAGAAGCCTAGTTCCTTAACCCCGTCGGAAAGATAAGATGACTCAGATCAGAAGGCCATGAGGTAAAGGAGTAAAAAGAGCCTTACGTTCCTTCCCACAATCAATTCCCTTACATAACTAAAGAATTTCTAGACTCAACTTCGACCAGTATGGCTTGGTAAACCTACAGGCAGTCAGGCTCTGATACCAACGCTGTCAGGACCCCGACTCAATGCCACATCGATCTAGCATGTAACACCTCATATCACTTTGCGGCCTCACGCACGGTATCCCCACGGGTGTCGCCTTACCTTTGCCCGGGACCGTTTGCGCATTTTGGCACACGTATATGATGGTGTTGCTAGCATCCATATGATAAAGAGCCCGGGCTGACATGGCTAGTCGTAAACCCAAAGTGGCACTAACTTACAGGGACAGGCATCCATGACCCAGCATCGAACGTGTCGGTCATCAGCGAGTGAATCCAGGCTGTAGCACTGGGCTAGCAGGACTCCGGTGAACCGGGCTGTAGCGGGCTAGCAGGACTCCGGTATTCATCGCGTGACATTTCCCCGAAGGGACAGACACAGGATCGAAGAAGGACACATGCCGGCCGGCCTAAGTGTTCCGGAGCAGTAGCAAGCTACCAGGGCTCAGTGGAAGCACTAGGAGACATTTCCCGGTAAGAGAGGCTACTAAG